>NC_142167.1:26285015-26465015 GCF_029865625.1 Vigna umbellata | reverse complement strand
CTGAGAGAGAGAATGGTTGTGCGAGAAAGAAGAAGGAACATTAGGTTAAAATTTCTTACGAGGCAGACAATGGTGGAAGCAGCGGCGATGCGCAATGGTGGAGGCAGCGGTGGCGACCAGTGGTGGAGGCAGTGACGACAGCCAGTGGGTGGAGGCAGCGACAGTGGAGCGACAAGGAAAAGCTGTTCGCGCGAGATGGGAAGCTACAGTTCGCGTTTGCTCTCTAACGGAAGAAGAAGAAGAGTGAAAATGTTCTTACTGTGTTACGGTTCTAGAATATAACTATCGAAGAGGTTATTACCTCGGCTATAAACAAAACCGATGCATAAACCTTCAAGAAAAAATTCAAAATAAAATTATAAATGGAAAATTTGAAAATATCTACTAACTATAGGCCTCGGTTCGCGATTAAACCAAGTCATAAAGGGCCTATGATATCGGTTAAAATGGAACCGAGGTAGTAGATGTTGAAAAAATTGATTTGGAACGTTCAAAATCAAAGGTTGTCAGTTTTTCGTAGGACATATTGCCTCGGTTGGTCAAAGAACCGAGGCAGTAGGCCTATTTCGAAAATGCTGTCAAGGTTTTTGCCTCGGTTAGTAAGAGAACCAAGGCAGTAGGTTTATTTCGAAAAAGTTCTCAGGGTTTTTTGTCGCGGTTGGTCACAGAACCGAGCAGTAAACCTATTTCGAAAAAAGTTGTTGATAACGGTTGAAAAACCGTTATTTTTATACTTAATTTTGATATTAGAAACACCCTTTCTGACTTAGAAATTTGCTTTAACTCATGTTTTTGCTTTAGTTTTATGAATAGGAGAGTTGAAGGTGAATTTAATGGTTTTGTGCTAGATTCCCTTGATTTTGTAGGCTATTGAAACGATTTGAAAGAAGAGTTAAACTACCGAATGGTTGGAATGCAGAAAAGTCAACCAGAGTGCAGAAAAAGTTGCGTTGAGCGCTAAAGTTGCGCTGAGTGCTAGTGCCGCAACTATCGCTGAGCGCCAACGACGTCTGTTAGTTTTATGGGTTTGGACCTGTTTTCTGTTATTTTTATGTTCTATTTAAGGACTTGCACGTCCTAATGATGGTATCTTTTGATGGCTTGAGCACAAAAACACACTTTTCACCCCTTGGGGGTAGATTTAGGGATGGTGACAGCTATCCTCTTCTCTTTCTCAGGTTTTTCTATCTCTTCCATTCTTTCATTCCATTGTTCATCTAGTTCTTCCATGATGATGGAGAACTAAACCTTATTTGTTGTTGGGAAAGATGTAACCTCTTAAACTCTTATGTATTGAATTGATTCTTGATTATATATGCTTTACTTCATTAATTGTTAGGGTTTTTCCTCTATACTCTATGCATGCTTTGTTTAACTCATTCAATTGCATGATCTTTGATTTTGTCGATATGGACACATATAGGGAAATCTAGAACTGGGGAAATTCTCTCGGAAGCAATATTACCTAGACATAGGAATAGGAGGATCGGTTGCCTTTAAGCTTCTGTGTAAATATAATGCATGATTAATTGCTAGGGAGACAAGACATTGTGAACTAGTGATTCTGATTAGGCTTTCTTCACCGAGACATCGGATTTAAGGTAAATTAGAAAGTGATATTAACATTAATGAAGAAAGATGAATTCATATATGCATGAGAGTAAATTAGGTGAAATCTAAACCCAACAACAATATCATCAACTTCATCCATTCATTCTAGTGTTTAGCCTCAATTGATCAAATTGAATTCATGTTTATTTTATTGCATTTGCATTCAAAAACCCCAAAAATGTTCTTTAGAGTCTTAATTAGTTGAGTAATCACATAACTGTTTAGTGTCGTGAGTCTCTTGGGAAACGATACTTGGTCTTATCATTTATTATTACTTGATACGATTCAGTACACTTGCCGAGGTCTTAACAAGTTTTTGACTCCGTTTTCGGGGATTAAAAATTTGTTTATCAAGTTTTTGGCGCCGTTGCCGGGGACTCGAGGTATAACTATTCTATTTGTGTGATTCTTAACCGATTAGACATTTTATCTTTTTATTTTTTTTTATCTTTTTATTTTTTTTATCTTTTTATTTTTTTATCTTTCTATCTTTTTATCATTTTCTCTTTTATCTTTTTCTCTTTTTCTCTTTTTCTCTTTTTATCTTTTTATCTTTTTATCCTTTTAGTTTTTTTTTATCTTTTTATTTTTTTTCTTTTTATTTCTTTATCTTTTTATTCTTATTTTTATCTTTTCATCTTTTTATCTTTTTATCTTTTTATCTTTTTATCCTTTTACCTTTTTATTTTTTTATTTATTTTTATCTTTCTACCTTTCTATGTTTCTATGTTTCTATCTTTTTATCTTTCTATCTCTTCATTTTTTTCTTTTTAATTTTTTATCTTTTTATCTTTTTATCTGTCTATTTTTCTATCTTTCTATCATTTTATCTTTTTATCTTTCTATCTCTTCATCTTTTTATCTTTTTAATTTTTTATCTGTTTGTGCTAATTGGGTGCTCTAGTGCAGTGTTCTTTAGCGTTTGTAGGATAAAACTCGAAAATCTGTACTAGGAGTGCACGATCATCAAGAGAAGAAGGACAAAGAAGGTTGCAGGGCGCGCCTTGGCGCCCCATTAAGGGCGTTGAGCGCCATCCTTCAAGTGTCATGTTCACCAAGTTCTGTGCATGAAGTGGTTTAAAATATCAAAGAGAATGGAGTTATTGAGATTGAGGCTCCTTATTCAAGGAGGGTAAAGATGGTGAACAAGAAGATGTTGCAAATAAGTTGGTGTGATGAAAGCAAAAGGAACACCAACATCATAGATGCAGATTGTGCTTAATGGTGTCAGGCTCGTGACGTTAAACAAGCGCTTATTGGGAGGCAACCCAATTTCTGACTTTTTCTTTTAAATTTGATTTTGCTTTGCAGGAATTACAACATCTACTGATGGACGATGGACAACATCTACTAAGGGATGCTAGGAGGACTCAGATGACAACATCTACTGATGGATGCTGCTATGATGAGGGTGATGAATGATAACGTCTACTAATGAAGGCTATGTGATTAAGCATGTACTGATGGATGCTACTGAAGGCGTCTAATGATGGATGCCGATGAAGATGAGAAAGATTAGCATCTACTGATGGATGCTGATGAGAAGGATTTGCATCTGCATTGAGAGAGCATCTACTGATGGAAGCTACTAAGACCATCTACTGATGGATGGTATGCTATTGGACATCTACTGATGGATGTTACTGACAACATCTACTGATGGATGCTGCTGGATCAGGATTTTTATGTTTTTGCTTTATTTTATTTGAATTTTGTTTTATTTTTGCTTATGTACTTGGTTTAATGAGTTGTGTGCAATGGTTTGGTATGATGTGATAAAATGTTGTTTGTGATGAGTAATATTCTTGTGTTTGCTCTATTGTTCTATGATGCATGTTGAGTTAATGATTGTTGTGTCTTTTTAAGCATAGATGGTGGTTGCTCGTAGTATTGTTAAAATCAGATGCATGATTTCAATTATGATTAATATGCTGGGCAGAATGTTTATCAAATTGTGGAACTTAAGTTAACCTGTGAGAGATTAGGCTCTAGAGTTTTTGATTGATTGAGTGTTATTGCTTTGGAAGCATGATTGATTTTGCCTAATTTTCTATGATTGAACCACTTGCTTGCTTGTTACATATGATCAAGGCCACGTTTTCTTCTCCCTCAGAGCCAATGCCAATAGGTGAACCCAACAAAGAACAATGTTTCTCTTTATCCTTTGAACCTTGAGCCTAAATTTGAAAAGTGGAAAAACCCTTTTTGAAATAAGGTAGAGGTAAATCTCAAAATCAACAACTAAGTGCATCTTTCTTGTTTTAATTCTAAAGCAAATTTGGACTTTGATTGAGAAAGCAGATTTTGTTGGCTCCACTACATGCACACGATTAATATAAAATGGGAAGACCAAAAATCATTTTCCTCTAGGACAAGTAAATCACTCATGTCTTCTCATCATAGAAAGATTAGTCAAGATATAATGATGCTTTAGCCAATCAAGCTTCAACTATGGTGCTCACATAATCAAGACATACACACCAGATGCCAACTTCATTAACAATCAACAACCAAGCAAGAATGTTATCATAAAGTGCATGGAACAATTCCTCACCCAGGATAATGTTTCACTCTAACTCAAAGGTGTATAGTGAGGTGACACTCTTACACTCTACTCTCACAACTTCACATGAATCAACTTTGCCTTTCATTTAACCACAAATCAAACACATTCACAAGCAAGTTATCATCACAAGGAGTTTTTTAGGCTTGTATTGAGGCCGGGCTAAGAAGAAAATTTGGTTTTTTAGACAACAAAATTCCTTGAGTTAAGAGAGTGAACAATTTACTTCATGATACATCATTAATCTCTCTTTTAGCTTTTATGTGAGAAACCAATCTTTAATTCATTCCCAACTTCCTTTTCATTGAGCTTAAGCTTTTCTTTTCTTTCTTCTCTTCTCTTTTCTTTTTCTTTTGCTTTTGCTTTTGCTCAATGCTCTTTAGTGAATTTCATTAAGTTCTTTTCGGTTTCTCACAACCCCAAACTTGAACCATTCTCCATTACCACATACACATACTCTACTCAACTCAAGGTAAGGATTTCAAAAAGGGTTTTATTCAAAATTTCACATTTAGACTCAAGGTTCAAAGGTTAAAGAAAAACATTATTCTTTGTTGGGTTCACATATTGACATTGGCTTATAAGGGAGAAGAAAAAATGGCCTTAATCATGTGTAACAAGCAAGCAAAATGTTTAATCATAGAAACTTAGGCAAAATCAATCATGCTTCCAAAGCAATAGCATTCAATCAATCAAAAACTCTGGAGTCCAACCGCTCACCAGTTAATTCAAGTTCCACAATTTGATAAACATCATGCCCAACATATTAATCACAATTGAAATCATGCATTTGTTTTTAACAAAACTATGAGCAACCACAATTCATGCTTAAAAGCTAAACCAATCATTAACTCAACATGCATCTCAAAACAATAGAGCAACACAAGACAATATTACTTCTCACAATCAAACAGTTCATCACCAAACCATTGCAATAACTATTCATTCAACCAAGTACATAAGCACTAAAACAAAAACAAAATAAATAGAATTCAAATAAGCATAAAAATAAAGAAAAATAAATTTTGCTCTAGTAGCATCCATCAGTAGATGTTGTCACTAACATCCATCAGTAGATGTCTAATCACATATCATCCATCAGTAGATGGAATCCTTCTCATCAGCATCCATCAATAGATACTGATCTTTCTCATATTCATCGGCAACCATCAGTAGATGTCGTCAATAGCATCCATCAATAGACGCTTAGTCACATATCATCCATCAGTAGATGCTTAATCTAGTAGCATCCATTAGTAGATGTTCTTATCTGAATCTTGATCATCATAGCATCCATCAGTAGATGCTTTAATCTAGTAGCATCCATTAGTAGATACTATCATCTGAGTCCTCCTAGCATCCCTTAGTAGATGTTGTCCAACATCCATCAGTAGATGTTGTCATTACTGCAAAGCAAAATCAAATCCAAACCACACAAATAATTAATTAAAAAGAAAAAGTCAGAAATTGGGTTGCCTCCTAATAAGCGCTTGTTTAACGTCACGAGCCTAACACCATTAAGCACAATCCGGTTTTTTGATGTTGGTGCTTTTCTCTCTTTCATCACACCAACATAATGTTACCAATAAGGAGTATTGGTAAATCTTGAAGAAATTTGTTTTGATGATGCTACAAGATGTTTAGTTGAAGAAGATATTAAAATTAGTTAAAAGCAATTTGTAGAAATTAAATGTAGTAGGAAATTCTTGTAAACCTTGTAAGCTTGCATTTTTATCTTCAATAATCGATTATATAATAGCAATAATCGATTATCACAGAGTCATACAGGAATAATCGATTATCACTTCATATAATCGATTATCACTTTTTGAAAACCCTGTAACGGACTTGAATAATCGATTATCACTTACAATAATCGATTATTCATGGCAGTTGGGAGTTGACCTTTGGCATTCAGTGTACTTGGCTATATATTTTGTTTTGGTGAAATTAGAAAAACAACAGTTGAACAAAAAGCTTTTGAGAATACAGTGTGATCTGAGGAAGTTCCAAAAGCTTGTTCATTACATTGCCTGGTCTTGTGAAAAGGAGAAGCTCGCGCTTTGTGGGTCAAAGGTCGGAGCGGTTCTCTTCAAGTTGGCAAAGTTTCTGTTCTTCCGGTTCGTTCGTTCGAAGGAAGGTTTTATCTGTTTTCTGTTTCATTCACTCTATTGTAAACTTGTGAAACTATTTTTAGTGAAAACGTTAATCACTTTTTATAGTGATTAACAACTGGACGTAGATTCTTTTGAATCGAACCAGGATAAAAATTCTGTGTTGAATTTTCTTGCTCTCTATACTCTTTACTGTTTTATACACATCAACTGTTTGGAAATTTGTCTCTAAGTAAATTAAATTTATAAAACTGACCATCTTATTAAGAGTTTGACTGAACACGCTTTTCGCTTTATAAGTTATTCCGCTGTGCAAAATTCTATAACGGTACCGATTGTTCCAACAATTGGTATCAGAGCTTGCTTTGATATTTTTTCAAATCTTTTCGAAAATGGCCGGTCATCAAACTCAAGTATATGCCGAGGGTGCTTCCATCAACAGACCACCACTCTTTACTGGTGATAACTATGCATTCTGGAAAGTCAGAATGGAAATTTTTATGGGGTCTGTTGACAGAGGCATCTGGGAAGCTGTGCTAAATGGTCCCTATATTGCTAAAAGAACTGTTGATGGTGTAGAAGTAGAAAAACCATACTTTAACTGGACTCCTGAGGAAAATAGAAGAGCCCAATTTGATATTAAGGCTCGTAATATTATTTCATCTGCTGTTGTACTTGATGAGTTTTATAGAATTTCAGTTTGTAAGACAGCACAAGAAATGTGGGAGGTTCTCAGAGTCACACATGAAGGAACAGAGGACGTGAAACGTGCAAGGAAGAACACTCTCATTCAGGAGTATGAGATGTTCAGAATGCAACCTGGAGAAACAATTTCTGATGTCCAAAAGCGATTCATTCACATAGTGAACCACTTGACAGGGTTGGGTAAGACTTTTGATACTGATGAATTAAATGTAAAAATCTTGAAATCATTGGACAGCTCTTGGCAACCAAAAGTGACTGCCATCTTTGAGTCTCAAAATCTTACTCAAATGTCTATGCCAATCTTGTTTGGGAAACTCCGTGAGCATGAACTTGACTTGAGAAGATTGACGGCTGAAGAAGATCAAGGCAAAAGAAAGACACTAGCCTTCAAGTCCGAGATCTCCAAAGGAAAGAACTCTAAAAGGATTGAAGATGATGACTCCGATGATGATGAAGAAAACATGAGTCTTATGATTAAGAAGTTTGCAAAATTTATGAAAGCAAAGGGAAAAGACAAATACCGTGAAGAAAGGAAAGAAAATCATGGATCTTCTTCAAGCATTAAATGTTATGGATGTGGAGAAAGAGGTCATGTGAAGACTGACTGTCCTAAAAATAAGAAAAGTGAAGAAAAGAAAGAAAGAAAGTTTCCAAAGAAGAAGAAAGCTTACATAGCTTGGGAAGAGAATGCTTCTAGTTCTTCAAGCTCAAGCGAATCAGATGAAGAAGCAAATTTGTGCTTAATGGCAGACCTAGAAGATGCAGGAAGCCAAGTAAGTGATTCTAGCTTAGAGTCAAGTAATGAGTTTGACTTACAAAAGGCGTTTCTTGATTTGTTAAATGAATCTGAAAAACTTGATGTTGCTCATAAAAAGCTAAAGAAAGAGCATAATGAATTGAAATTGAGATATGAAAAAGTTCTAGATGACGAAGTTGTTTTAAGAAACAAAGTTAGTAATTTGGAAACTAAATTATCTGAATCTGATACTATTGTACATCCTATTGAATGTCTATCGTGTAAAAGTCATCTATTTGATATTGACATTCTTGAGCACTTACTTGCAAAGGCAACTAAGTCTAAATCATATGCCAAAACAAACTTTGAGAAAAGCTATGCAAGAAGAACTTAATCAATTTGAAAGGAATGATGTTTGGCAACTCATTCCTAGACAAGATGATTTTCAAGTCATTGGAACAAAGTGGGTGTTTAGAAACAAGCTTGATGAAGATGGAAACATCACAAAGAACAAAGCCAGGTTAGTTGCAAAGGGCTACTGTCAAGAGGAAGGTATCGACTATGATGAAACTTACGCTCCAGTAGCCAGGTTAGAAGCAATTAGATTATTACTTGCTTATGCCTCTTTGATGAAGTTTAAATTGTACCAAATGGATGTGAAAAGCGCATTTTTGAATGGTTTTATTAAAGAAGAGGTATATGTTAGTCAACCTCCTGGTTTTGAGGATTTTAAATATCCTAATCATGTTTATAAGTTAAAAAAGGCCTTGTATGGTCTTAAACAGGCACCTAGATCTTGGTATGAAAGACTTAGTACCTTCTTGATTGAAAATGATTTCTCTAGAGGAAAGGTTGATTCCACCCTATTTATTAAGAAAGTAGGAAAACATATCTTGATTGTTCAAGTATACGTAGATGACATTATTTTTGGGTCTACAAATAATTCATTATGTGAGGGATTTGCACAAATCATGCAAGGTGAATTTGAGATGTCTATGATGGGTGAGCTTACCTTCTTCTTAGGGCTGCAAATAAAGCAAATAGATGGGGGGACTTTTGTCTCTCAAACTAAATATTGTAGAGAAGTACTTAAGAAGTTTGGTATGGATACTTGTAGAGAAGCCAACACACCTATGGCAACGTCTTGCTATTTAGATAAGGATGAATCTGGTGAAGGGGTAAATGAAACCATGTTTAGAGGAATGATAGGATCCTTACTGTATCTAACTGCTAGTAGACCAGACATTATGCAAAGTGTATGTGTGTGTGCTAGGTACCAAGCTAATCCTAAAGAATCTCATCTAATTGCTGTCAAAAGGATTTTGAAATACCTTAAAGGAACCACTTCTTTTGGACTCTGGTATCCATCTGATGCTTCACTTAGTTTAATAGGTTATTCTGATGCAGACTATGGTGGCTGTAAAATTGATCGGAAAAGTACTAGTGGCACTTGTCATTTTCTGGGTTGTTCTTTAGTGTCTTGGCATTCAAAGAAACAAGCTTGTGTAGCTTTATCTACTACTGAAGCTGAATACATTGCTGCTGGCAATTGTTGTGCCCAAATCTTATGGATGAAACAGCAACTGGAGGATTTTGATATCTTCCTTGATCACATTCCTTTGAAATGTGATAATACTAGTGCTATCAACCTAACTAAGAACCCCATAATGCACTCAAGAACTAAGCACATTGAAATTAGACATCATTTCTTGAGAGATCACATTCAAAAGGGAGATTGCCAAATTGAATACATTGACACGATACATCAATTAGCTGATATCTTTACTAAAGCCCTGCCTAAAGATAGATTCTATGAGCTTAGAAGAGAGTTAGGGGTATTAGACATGTCTTAGACTCCACATTTATGGTTCTTTGCAAATTTTCATAAGATCAGCGCTAATAATCGATTATCATCAGGTCATAATCGATTATTACAAACCTGGGATACATCCTCTACACTAAGATAATCGATTATCTTACCCCATAATCGATTATGAATCTTCAAACTCATCCCTGGAAAATCATGAGCAAATAATCGATTATCTCCATACATAATCGATTATCGCACAATTTCTGGAAAGTGACCAACGAGCAGATAATCGATTATCACTTACGATAATCGATTATCACGCTACCAGTTTCAAAAATAAAGTCGTTGGAGACTCCATAACGGCTCAAAACGGTCATAAACGGCTAGTTCTTCCCTTCTTCTTATAAATAGGCCTCTATAATCGATTGTTAGCCATCTCTTTGCACCTAGAAACTACTGAAATCAAAATCTTGAGCTTCAAATCCCTCCAATTTTACTCACTCTCTCAAACTATCACTCCCTCAACCTTTCTCCATGGCAGATTCAAGGAGACATCGCCGCAGAGCTGTTGGAGCATCCTCTTCCTCTCAACCACGTCCGGCAACGATTGATGGATGGATTTCAGATCAAGAAAGACATGCGGACTATGTTTCTTCCTGGCAAGAGAGACGAATCATGGCAGTAAAGTATATTCGCCTTGATTTTTTCCGTTTCTATGGATTTCAATTTCCAGCGCTGTTTAATGATCAAGGACTCTCAAATCTGGTGGAGCAAAACAGTTGCATTTATCCCGATCTCATCAGAGTGTTCTACTTCAACTTGCGATATCGAGATGGGATTATTTCCACCAAAGTCAAGGGTGTCCCTATAATTTTAGATGATGATGTGTGGACCAACGTTGCCCAACTACCCATCTGGGATGATGCTGTTAAAGTTCATCTCGGACTCCAAGATTTCGATCGATTATCGACCTTCCAATCCTTCCTACGTCACCCTGAACAACAGACTAATCGAAGGCAATTGCTTGTTGGAGGTTTCAAGGTTGAAGAAAGGATGATTCACTACTTACTTGTTTGGATCCTATGTCCTAGAGCAACCAATCATGCTCAATGTTCTGAACAGGATCTACTTCTTCTGTATGGGATCCTGAATCACATCCACATCGATTGGCCTGCTCTCATTGCTGACACTATGGTAAAAGCTAAGAAATCCCATTCTTATCACCTTCCTTATGCTCTTCTTATTTCTAGAATCTTGGAGTACAAAGGGGTCAATATTGAAGGAGAACTTGTCCAAGCCACTCAAGTTGTTGGCTCGGAAATTGGCGATACTACCTTTCGTCAGATGGGATTCATTACTAGAGGCCGGGTCCTTATTCACAAAGATGATGATCATCCTGATGTAGATGAAGATGATGACATGGACACTCATATGGCTGACCCCGTAAGTGCCGCTGCTCCGTCTGATGCTGGACCATCCAACATACCCTCCTCTTCCTCAATTTCTATGGAAGAACATTTTGCAAGGTTATCTAAACAATTGGAGGATATGAGTCTTGCACAAAAGACTCACTTTGAGGCGATTTATGATTGGCAACGATCTGTTGATGAGCACATGGTCGATCAATTTCTTGATCTTGATGTTCGCCTATCTAACATCGAGAATCATCTCAACATTCAACCTCCCGCGAGATCTCCTAGTCCTGAGTTTTAGATATAGGTTCTCTGTTAGACTGTTTTGTTGTTTACTTGCCATTTCATCTATGTTAAAATTCAGTCTGTTATGTGTCTTCTTATAATGTACTTTTCTTTTCATAAATAAAATGATCTCTTGATTATATGCATCCTTTGATTAATTGAGGGGGAGATCATATTTAGGGGGAGCCTTTACCATTCGATCTTTTTGCTTCTGATCAAAAAGGGGGAGAAGAATAATACAAAGGGAAAAGTATAAATTATTACAGGTATTGCTAACCTTGTTGTTGTTTGTTAGCTTATATGTTTTGCAGGTAAGCCAAACTTGCTTTTAAAATTGAATTTTTGATCATCATCAAAAAGGGGGAGATTGTTACCAATAAGGAGTATTGGTAAATCTTGAAGAAATTTGTTTTGATGATGCTACAAGATGTTTAGTTGAAGAAGATATTAAAATTAGTTAAAAGCAATTTGTAGAAATTAAATGTAGTAGGAAATTCTTGTAAACCTTGTAAGCTTGCATTTTTATCTTCAATAATCGATTATAGAATAGCAATAATCGATTATCACAGAGTCATACAGGAATAATCGATTATCACTTCATATAATCGATTATCACTTTTTGAAAACCCTGTAACGGACTTGAATAATCGATTATCACTTACAATAATCGATTATTCATGGCAGTTGGGAGTTGACCTTTGGCATTCAGTGTACTTGGCTATATATTTTGTTTTGGTGAAATTAGAAAAACAACAGTTGAACAAAAAGCTTTTGAGAATACAGTGTGATCTGAGGAAGTTCCAAAAGCTTGTTCATTACATTGCCTGGTCTTGTGAAAAGGAGAAGCTCGCGCTTTGTGGGTCAAAGGTCGGAGCGGTTATCTTCAAGTTGGCAAAGTTTCTGTTCTTCCGGTTCGTTCGTTCGAAGGAAGGTTTTATCTGTTTTCTGTTTCATTCACTCTATTGTAAACTTGTGAAACTATTTTTAGTGAAAACGTTAATCACTTTTTATAGTGATTAACAACTGGACGTAGATTCTTTTGAATCGAACCAGGATAAAAATTCTGTGTTGAATTTTCTTGCTCTCTATACTCTTTACTGTTTTATACACATCAACTGTTTGGAAATTTGTCTCTAAGTAAATTAAATTTATAAAACTGACCATCTTATTAAGAGTTTGACTGAACACGCTTTCCGCTTTATAAGTTATTCCGCTGTGCAAAATTCTATAACGGTACCGATTGTTCCAACACATAACTTCAACAACTTCCTAGTCACCATCTTTACTCTCCTTGAATAAGGAGCCTCCATCTCAATAACTCCATTATCTTTAATATCTTTAATCACCCATAACCTGTTCTTGAATTTCACTGGTTTGCCAAGGTAGGGTTCATTATTTTCATGCACAAAGTCTTGATGAACTAGTTTCTCTTCATTATCTGCCTTCTTCATCTACTATTGGCAGTCTTCTCTACATCCAAACCTAAAAAAAAATTCTAATGATCTTGTGCTTCTAGTACAGATTTTCAGATTTTATCTTACAAACACTAAAGAACACTGCACTAGAGCACTCAATTAGACCAAAAATAAAAACAAAATCAAATCAAAAACAAAAATTAAAAATAGAAAAATTAAAGATAAAGTCTAACTGGTTAAGAATCACACAAAAGTATAGTTTAAACCACGAGTCCCCGGCAACGACACCAAAAACTTGTTAAGACCTCGGCAAGTGTACCAAATCATATCAAGTAATATAAAATGGTAAGACCAAGTATGATATCCCAGAAGACTCACGACACTAGACAATTGTGTAATTACTTAACTAACTAAGACTGAAAAGATATCTTGTTGGTTTTTAAATGCAAATGCAATAAAAGTAAATATGAATGCAGATTGATCAATTGAGGCTAAACACTAGAATGAGTGGATGAAGTTGATAATATGAGATGATAATGTTGTTAGGGTTTAGATTTCACCTAATCACTCTCATGCATATAATAATTCTTCTTCTTTATTAAATGTCAATGTCACTTTCTAAATTACTTAGAACCCGATGTCTCGGCGAAAGAAGTCTATCCTTAATTACTAGACCACAATGGATTGCGTCCCTAATAATTAATTATGCATTACGAACGGAGCTTAAGACAATCAAGCATTTTATCCCTATGTCTAGGCAATAGTTCCCTTGGGAGAAATTCTCCAGATCATGAATTGTAAGATATCTGTCGATACTCAGACAAATCAAATATCATGTCGTGAATGAGTTAAACATAACAAGCATTGAGCAAAGAAGAATAATCCTAACAATTAATGAAATAAGCATATATTAATTCAGAACAAATTCAAATACATGAGAGTTTAGAGGTTACATCTTCCCCAACAACAAATAAGGTTTAGTTCTCCATTATCATGGAGAAACTAGATGAACAATGGAATGGAAGAGATAGAAAACCCTAGAAACTGATGAGGAGAGCTCCCACATCCCAAAATCTGCCTCCAAGGGGCGAAAAATGTGTTTCTGTGCTCAAGCCATCAAGAGATATCAACCCTAGGTTGTGCAAGTCCTTAAATAGGACTGAATTGGATCATGGGCCAACGTCGCTGACGCTCATCGGCCCTACTTAGGTGGCCTAGGACAAACTGTGAGAAAACTAGCGCTCAGCACCCCTAAAAGGGCGCTCAAGCTTTGTGTGATACATGAAACTGGCACTCAGGACCCCTGACTGGCGCTCAATCTTGACTGACTGGCGCTCAAGGCCGCTGAGGGGTCCTCAGCTTCAGCTTGACTTTTCTACACTGCGTCTTTTTCTCTTTTTCTGCATTCCAACTCCTTGGTACTTTAACTCCTCTTTCAAATAAGTCCAATAACCTACAAAATCAAGGGAATTTAGTGATAAAATCATTATACCCTATATTCACTTATTCACAAAACTATACTAAAAACATGAGTTCAAGCAAGTTTCTAAGTAAAAAAGGGGCGATTTAATGTCAAAATTGCATCACAGATAACGGTATATTCAACCGTTATCAACGATCCACGTCGTTCCCAAATTTAGAAGGGAAAACCTTTGCCAATTCAAAAATCATAACTTGGATAACACACTCGGTAAACAAAAATTAACCTTCATAACTACTCTACATGATTCACCAATAATTCACTCTATTTTTTTTAAACAAATTAGTGAGATATTTTCCTACTCTGGTTTTATCTTAATTATAACATTAAAGATTCATATGCTAAGGATGAAATTCTACAATAACATATATTCAAATCAAAGTCCAAATAAACAAACAAGATTAGAGGATTGGAGTAAGGAGAAAAAAATCTTAATGTTGCTAGCCTCCTTAATGGCAACGATGATCTTGACCTGATCAACAAGTTGCAAGTGACCTACGGTGGATAAGACCATATCTATCTACTTTGTGGCTTTTAGCAAGGCTTCATTATCATATATATCCCCCTAAAATAAAAATACTCTTATATAAAAATACACATATATTTTTCTTGCTCTAGATATAGAATTCATTGTCTTCATCCTCTAGGCGGTCTTTGGGTTAAAAAAAAGCCTTATAGCTACATAGGAAAACCAATCAAGGTCAACAAGTTTGAAGTGAAAAAGAAAATTACGGGAAAGAAAAAGAGAGGAAATTGAAAGAAGAATTAGAAAGAACCAGAAGTGAGATCGATCATGGTGATGTTTTAGTTGTTGTTGGACATTGAGAAGAAGATTGAGGAGGAAAAGAGGGAAACATGAAGAGAATTAAAACCCTAGAAAGAGGGGAATGAAGAGAAGCAGAAGAGAGAGAAAGAGATGGGTCTGCGTCACACAGAGGAGTATTGGAGAGAGAAAAAATGCAGATTTCTTTGACGTCACCACAGAGTTAACTCCGTTTTTGTACTTGATTGGTGCAATTATACAAAGTGGGGATGAAATTGAGACCTTTTTAAAAGGAGGGACGAAGTTGAGATTAAGCAATGAATCTAGGGACTAAATAAGTAATTAACCTATATTACATGTTTTGGAATGATGATTCTTTTGTGAATGATGAAAGTGTATCTTGCTCATTTTGTTTGGACTTGATTCTTGATATCAATACTATTGTTGAGATGTTATTGGTGTCAATTGGTGATAATGTTGAGAAAAAGTGTTTTGTACTGAGTCATAAGTCGTTTTCTATAGAAAAATGGAGGTTTGATAAGTGAATTTTAGAATTATTGGGCTAAGGTGAGAATTGGTGGTTAGGACATGTTATTTTGGTCATTTGAAACTTGTTAGACTTTTATTTGAATAAAAATATGATGTTGAGTTGGTAAATTTGCAAACAGGTTGTGTTCTAGTTGTTTTTGGTCAATTTTAGAGGTTTTGAGTAGTGAGTTTTCAAAGTAAGTGAATTAAGGTCAAGTGGATTGTTTGGGGTTTGCTATTGGGTCATTTGAGACTTGGTCAGACCCCTAAATGGAAAAGTTATGGGTAAAAAGTGGTAGACTTGAATTATGGTCTATAGGTTGAAATTTTAGTTGGTTTAAGTTGGAATTTCATTACAACATGTGTTTAGTTTTGGTTTTAGTTGAATTATACATTCTTGGATAGGTCTAATTTGGGTCATATTTCATCAGGTGTAGTAATGTGGTTGTGTCAAGTGATCTTCTGAGTTTGATTAGGGAGAAGTCATGGTTTGGATGCTAAGCTATAATAAGCAGAGAGTCTATGGATTCAGATCAGGCTAGAGAGTTGTGTTGAGGGTTGATGATATTCTGAGGTTCAAAGGTTTAAAGGCAAGGCTTGTATTCCTAAGGTTCAAAAAAGAAAGTGTTAATTCTTGAAGAAGGTTTTAAGTTAAGTTGGTATTGTTTGTTGTAGTGGTGGTTACATGAAGATGGCTAAGATATGTGACACGTGTCAAGGTGATCAAAGGGTTTAGGTTTAAAGTTTATATGAAATGGTTTCTTAGCAAGTTTGAGCATAATCTTATAAGAAGCTTGGTCGTCTTTCAGCCTTGCTTTAGTAGTTTCTGGTCTTCTAGAGGTATCTCTCATTTTAAGGGAGGGAAAACGGTGGTGGTGCATGAAGTGTAGGTTAAGAAAAAGATGAGGATCAATGTTATGTGAATCACGGATGTTTGACAAACGCAAGCGAAGGAGAGATGGTGTCATTCCTTTTGTAAGTTTGGGGTATGATCACAAGGATGGTTTGATTACTTTCCAATCTATTTCTGGAGGTATAGTCTTCAAGAAATGTTTTGTGTTTAAAGATGGTGAGTTGGTGGTTGTACATCAGGTGTTGTTTTAAGTTAAAAAGTGAAGGCAAAGTGTTATGAGTCAAATGAGGTAGGGTTCACTATTACAGTGGTGTCTAAAACAAAACTTATGTCAATAGTTTCTTTTAGGATAGTTCATGTTGTGTGTGTGGAGTACAAGAGTTAGGTGGAGGATTCGTTAGAGTAGTAGTGGTTTCGCCTCAGTGCAATAATTAGGAGAACTACATGTTTAATAGAACTCAAAAGAGAAGTAGGGGGCAAGTTGAAATAGTCTAGTAAAAGTTTTGGTTGACAAATGGATTTTGGGGCGTGCATTTTTTAGGAATAGAAACAATGTTGAGGAAATGGAATGAGAATGTTATCGTGGAAGAGAAGAGTTCTCAAGGTTTGCAAGATCATAGAAGTTTTTGAAGAAGGTTCTTCAAGGGGGATGGTAGGCATGTTCTTATATGTAAGAGGTATGTGTGAAGAGTTTTCTTAATCATGTGTTGGTGATTTGGGAGTGATGAGCTACTCTAAAATAGTAATGATGATAGTATTTGAGAATGAGTTGAGAGCGTTTGGTGATCTTCAAAAGTCATAAATGAGTGTACGTATGGAGGAAATAAGTATGAGACAAAAAAGATAAAATGAGTCTACGGTTTCAAGCTGCAGTGCCAACCTTGAAGTGATAAAGTATTATGGCACATTGAATAGAGAAAGTAGGTCAATGAATGAAGAAGATGAACTAAGATATGATTTCAAGTTGTAATGTTAGTCTTGAGGTGAGGAAGCATTAATAGTGGTTGGAACAAAGTGAAGGTTAGATTGTTGGTTGATAATGATAGAGAGTAAGATTTAGTTGAAAAGTGTAAGGACCGGTTGCCTAAAGTGAATATGGTAAGGATAACTCATTAGTATAGTTGAAGTAATATAACTAGTAAATCTCTCAAAGTGGTTGAGAGATGGGCAGTTGGATAAATCTTAGATTGAGAGGTATCATAAGATGGTTAGGTACTGATCAAGCTAGTGATTTCAAGTGTAGAAGTATGCAGATCTAAATGTGATCACAAGTGAGTGGGTCAAGAATTGTAGATAGTTCAAATGGTAAAGAAGTGAAGATGGACAGTTCAATTTGGTTTTGTTGCTGCAACATATGAGAGTTCTACTTTGGTAATAGGATAACATAGTTAGAAATTATCTTACTCAAGGGTGGAGATCAGTTAAAGAATGTGAACTCATCAGAATGGTTATATTTAAGAGTAATCAAGACTGTTAACAACTGGTATTAAAATCTGAAGTCGTGAGTGATCAAGTCAGTTGTAGGGTGTTTCTTAGAGCAATCAAGAGAAGGAAAAGGGATATCAATAAGGAGATGATCGAAAGTCAAGGCTAGCAGAAGTTTTAGAAGGAATTTTCAAGAGGTGTGGAAAACAGACAAGAGGTGAGTATGGTTGCCAAATACCAACTGGTTGGTAATGTGAAAGGAGGATCCTTAAAGCTGAGGTTTGGAGGTTGAGAAGTTTTTTTGAGAATAAGGGTGATGAATCAATATTTACTCGACTCAACTTAGTTTCTTGTACTAGATTTAATTAGGGAATTGTGCTTAATTGTCTAATATTTCTCCAGTTTTGCTAATTGTGCTTAATGTGAAAAGTAATTCTAATTTTAATTAATTTGAATTATCTGAAGCTAATTATTTCCATCATTAATTGCAAGCGAATGTTTGAAATATTATTTTGGGACTCTGAGAGTGCTGCCACGTCATCCTCTACTCTCCACATCGTCATTTTAGTTTAAATTCAATTGTAAATTCGTTTTTGTGGTTTTTTGGGTAAACTTTTGCACACTGAGCCACTTTTTGGTCAATTTAAGAGAGGCCCAAAAGTGGGGGTTGATTTGGAAGCCTTGGGTTTAGTGCTTGGCAGCCCCCTACTCCTTCACACTTTTCGTTCTCTCATTTAACGTTTTCTTTAGAGGTTTGGACGTAAACAATGCTCTGCCATGGAGGTTCTATTCATTTTACTTTTTCCCTTTGTATTAT
Organism: Vigna umbellata; assembly: GCF_029865625.1. Classification (NCBI taxonomy): domain Eukaryota; kingdom Viridiplantae; phylum Streptophyta; class Magnoliopsida; order Fabales; family Fabaceae; genus Vigna; species Vigna umbellata. The sequence goes on along the minus strand of NC_142167.1, from coordinate 26,446,498 downwards.
TGAAATTCGTTTCTCTTTTGGCCATTGTTGTTTATTTTCGTTTTCGTTTATCTTTCCAGTTCCATTTTCATGTTTTGTTTCTACTGGGTTCTTGATAATTCCATTTCGTTTTCCATGTTTTGAATTTGTTTCTGTTTCGTTTTTCCTGTACTGTTGCGTTTTCTGCGTTTTTGGTTTCCAATTCTAGTGTTGTTGTGTTTTCTGCTTTCATTTTCTACTGCGTTTTTGTGCTTTTGTTCTATCATTGCTATCTTGCGTTTGCACTTTATTCATCAATGAATTTTAAGTTTCTTTTTGTGTTTTTGGTTTTGTATTTGATAAGAGCTTAATTTATGATGGTTGGACACTAGAGGTGTGCATTGCTTCATGAGATTATTGTGCTTAATTGTAATTTTGTTGTTGTATGCCCTACATCATAATTAAATCTGTTTTGCACTTGCAATTAGGACACGCTTAGTGGTCTAATTGGGTTTAATTCTCGCTTAGTTAATTAATCTTGTGCATAATCGATTAATTTTGATGCATGACGTTTGCTTAATGCACATTTTATGAAAATGAGATTAGTCTTCACTTAGTTGGTTAATTCTATTGGATTAAGGATGAGAGGAGTGATTAATTATTGTTAATTTGGGATTGAAACAAGTGCAGTTGAACTAGTGACCAACCTGTCTTCAATTTGTGTTTTATTTACTGTTTTAGTTGTTTAATTTCAATTCGTAAACTATCCATAATCTCCCCACTATGTGTTTGTTCTATTGCCTGAACCAATTATTGGTCCTTGAGAGACGACCTAGGAGTCTCTTCTTATCATATATACATATTAATTTGATTCGGGTACGACCTCAATCATGGGGTTAAGCCAATATACACTATTGAACACTAGAGCATTTCAGCAAAGAGGTAAGGTTTTTTATGTCAGTAAGGTTGTTGGGTAGTAACTTGGTCAAGTTAGGTGGTTGTGATAGAGAAATGAGGAGAGTAGGTTTTTCCTTCTACTTGATTAAATTTTCAAGGACGAAAACTTTTCTTGTTGGAGAGAAAGTGAAGACCTAGAAAATGATATTTTAGAAGTGGTAGTGGGTTAAAAGTAGTGAGACTTGAATATTTTAATGTTAAATGATTTTAATATAAATAGTTTCATTATAAATGAGTTTCATCATTTTAAAACATACCATATCCCTAGGAGCTACTTTTCTAGAGTTCTCTGCCTTCTCTCTAAGGGTTCTTGCACCTTGTTCATCTGTTTGAAGATCAGAGACCGCTTGTGTCATCCTCGCGGTGAGATGTTCAAGTCTACCTGATCAGTTTCTCAAAAAGAGTAAGTTCGAATTACTGGTCTAAGGTGAGAATTGGTGGTTATTGTTAAGACAAAATCTTCTATACTTCTAAACGCTCTCATGTTTTGAAGTTTAACCAAATAACATTAAAATGAATTCAGAATTTGAAAAGATCATAGAATTAAACATAAGACTTAGTCTCAAGAATCTCGAACATAGAAAAACCTTAGTAGAACCTTTAGGATTGTAGAAAACATAAAAACACCTAAACGATTGATAAGTGACAACGTCTAAGAGAGTTTCCCTAAATGCGTAAGCATACTATATCTAAAGGGTGTGTAGTTGGATTCTAAGGAAAACGAAAACTCTCTAAAAGCCTAAAACCTAAAATGAAAAAGAAAACATAACATGCTAAACGTTGTTGCTCTAAAAAGGAGAAATAACAAAAAGCGTTTACATACGTCTGAACGATACCATGAGTTAAAACTGCTACTTTGTCCAACGATGAAGTTCTTTCTCAATACTTGGTATCTTTAAAAGAAAAACTTAATTATTAAATGCTACCTCAACGATATGAAATGAAAAACACTTTGTTGTTCTGAGCATACATTAAATGACATTAAATGTTTAACGTTCAAAAACAACAAAAATGATAAGAGATAAGACATGTTCATGCATAATCTACTCTATTCTTTGCAGATAACTTACTCTACATGCATCCACATACTTCATTTTAAAAGTCAAAAGTGGACGAGACAAAAGAGATATTCACGAAATGTTCTTCACTTAAAGTTGTGTCTAAAAGTAAGTACAACCTACTTCAATCAAAGAACTGGGAAAGCAAGTATGCTCTGACAAGTTGACTTTAACCAACAACTGCTATACACAAAGAAAGAGAAGACATAGGAATCAAAGCCAAGAGCGGAGTCTAACGGACATTTCTTCAAGGGCCTATATATAGAAGATCATTCAGATGAAAAATCAAGAGGATAACATACAATGTAAATATTCATCCTCAGATAAGTGTTCAAAAGAAAAGCATAGAAGGAGCTCAAGAAAAGAAAACATTTGAGCAGAAAAAGAGAAAAGAAGTCAAGCAATACTCTCAAGCTTCATTGTAACATTGACTTCTTGTTGTAAGAAAGAGAAAAAGAGAAAAGAGAGAAACACCTGTGAGTGTTTAGACTGTATTATATTGTATTCACATCCTCTCTACGATAGTAATCGTATGAACGACTACTAAGTAATCGTTAATTGCAATTCTGAAGATAATTAAAACACTTGTTGAACTAGTTGAGTTAAGGAAATTTAGACAAAGTCGTCTAGTACAAGGAGTGGTGCAAACACTCATCTAGTCTAGGGTAACAAGAGGTTATTTGATGACTGAGAAGACCAAGAATGGTGAGAATACTCATCCATTCTAGGGTAACAGGAGGTTATTCGCTAACTAAGAAGACCAGGAGTGGTGTGAATACTCAGTTGTAATCTTACTGAAGATTATAGTGGAACCCTCTACGGAGAAGACTGGACGTATCTCAGTTGGAGTGAACTAGTATAAAAATATTTGTGCATTTGTTGTCTATCACTTGTTTAAACGCTTCTCTTATAAAATCTACAACTGCATTTGTATTTCTAAACACAAGAACCTTTCGCTTTAAACAATTCTTATTCAACTCAAGAAGTTCTTACAAACACTATAGTGTATATTTTGAATAACACGTTAAAAGCAACTATCTTTTATACTCATTTACAAGGTAGAGCGTCAAGGATTCATTATAAATCCAAAACTTGACGAACGTGCTATATCAGAAAGGTTGCAAAAAGAATTTTTCCATTAACACTATTCAACCTCTCTTTCTAGTGTTTTTCAGGTACTTCAGTTAGGACATTTTATTTTGGTCATTTGAAACTTGTTAGACTTTTAGTTGAGTAAAAGTCTAATGTTGAGTTGGAAAATCTACAAACAAGTTGTGTTCTAGTTGTTTTTGGTCAATTTTAGAGGTTTTAAGTAGTGAGTTTTCAAAGTAATTGAATTGAGGTCAAGTGGAGTGTTTGGGGTTTGCTATTGGGTCATTTGAGACTTGATCAGACCCCTAAATGGCTAAGTTATGGGTTAAAAGGTGTAGATTTGAGTTATGGTCTATAGGTTGAAATTTTAGTTGGTTTAAGTTAGAATTTCATTACAAAATGAGTTTAGTTTTTGTTTTAATTGAATTATACATGCTTGGATAGTTGTTATTAGGTTTAGAATATCAAATGGAAGGTGTAGCTGTTAGTAGAAATGTATAAGTTACATAAGTATAGTTGAGGGTTGCAAATTCTATAGAATTAGTATTATGCAAAATTATGCAGCTCATTGCGCGAGTGTAGCCGTTGAACGAGTAGAACTATCTTTACATGAGCTAGTGTAGTTGTTGAATGAGAAAAATTCATTGTTTCTATATTCGCAGAGCAAGCCATGGTGGCTGAGCAAGTGGGCCGATAGACACTTTTAGCTAAGCGATTAGACTTGGTGGCTGAGAAAAAATTTCTGATTTTGAACTAAGTTTATATATATATATATATATATATATTTCTTAAGGTATGTTCAATGTATGTGATTCTTTGAATGATTGGTTTATAATAATTATCTTGAAGTATGAATTGATTTATAATATGAATGAAAATACATGATGATCTATTCTTGAGGTTTTGTATGTAATTGAAGTGTGATTGAAAAAAGTTTCTAAAGAGAAAACTCTTATTGGTGGTTTCAAGTATTGTTTGTGTGAATTAATTATAATGAAATATAAATTAATTTTAATTTTATTTAAAGTTTTTTAATAAAATATAAATTAAATTTTAATTTTAATCTTTTACTATAAATACTGCATATACGAGTAGTACGATGTTTATATCTTTGATACTTAATTATTTGTCACAAATTTGATCCGTGGACAGATAATACAAATATTTCTATCATAAAAAAAGCTGTTGTGCCTTATTTAATTTAGGTTTAAATAATGGAGAAAATACAACGATAAATTGAATTTGAAATATTGAATTTAGGTTTAAATAATAGAGAAAATACAATGATCAATTGAATTTGAAATAGGTCAGGAAGTGGTACAACTGATATATTAGTAGCTAAACTATAATTAAATCTATTATCTATGAATCTTAAATAAATCAATATAATAATAAAAACAAAACTTTGCCCAGTAGTATTTGTGAATTGAATTGAGCAGTGAAATGGGAACTGAAGGAAAACAAAGTGGCAGAAGCTGAGCCCTCACTGCACGCCGAAAAAGGTGCTGCTACGTCTTGGCAAACAATGAGCTTGACATGGTTCGCCAAACTCAAGTTTACGCGAACAACGTGTTTGATGATCTGCCTCTGAGAGAAAGAGAAAGAGAAAGAGAAAGAGGTTCTCAAAAAGGTTCATTCAGCGTTCCCATGTGGGTCATCCCTACCCACTACCTTTCCCTTCAATTCCCTTGTTTTCTCCACTAACGTGCAAAATAATTAATGCGTGCATGCCCTTTCACCTGTCCCCTTTTACACCATATATGTTATTTCAGATCAGGACTTCTGTTCCCACTTCCCACCTCAGTTTGACCACGTTCAATGATTCCATCATTAATTATGCATATTCCTTAGATTTAATTCTCACTACCACATACTATATTTCAAACAAATCTCTCACTATTGCAACTCGCATCTTCTCCACTTTCAATATCACTTCTGTTCATTCAAAACTCTTACATCCTTCAATAATGGACACTGATTAAACACATTATATATAATGAATCATCTTTTTTAATCCATCAAAGCTTTTTTTAATACAACTGTAACAGGGTCATCAAATACCAAAACAAATGTTTTAAATATAATAACTTTTTAACTATATCACGTATATGTATACACGAGGTTAAAAATAAATCATAAATATTCTCTTCTAATCTATGGAGAACAATTACTTTGGATATATTATTCCTATACCAAATAACTTGCTTTAACATGTCTACTCTAAACAGATCTCAGTATAATTACAGTGCTAGTAAAGTGTTCCATTTCTAGTTTGAATACACTACCGCATTATGCAGATACATTATGTGATTCTGATTTTTTCAAAACTAAATTTGAGTTTTTTATATTATAGAATCACATTAAGACTTCCTATAAAATTGGAACTAATGTCCTTAATGTTTAAGCATTGAACGTTGATCTTTCTTTCTCTCTCTGGTTGCGTATTTCCAGGTTATAAGGGATCGAGGGGTTTTTTGAGCTCATGCTAATTGATCTGACATAAAAAATGTATTACGTCTGGCATACTGTTAACTGAAAACGGTCACAAACTGCACAGACATCTATGTATAGTTAGGAGTCAGAGATTGAATATACCTGCTCAAAGAAGCAAGTGGGTCCATTCTCTGTAATCAACAGATTGTTGCCGCACCACAGAATATTATATATTACTATATCTCATCGTTAACTATTATTAGAAAATGCCACCAACTTGTGCTAGAGTACTTAAAATCTTGATTTGTTTTAAATTGGGTTATAGTTTGCGTTTGGGCTTGGTGGAGGCTAATCATCTGATTTGTTTGCGGAAACAATGATAAAATTTGAAAATCATGAACTCCTGAGTGTGTTGAGAGTTGGAAAAATTATAGGTTATAATTGGAAGGGTACTTGTCAGAATTCATGGGTATTATAGCTGAGCTGAGATGAAAAGAGGCCAAACAGTGTAATTGCTATACCTGCACATGAAGCTACTCACCTAGAATAGTTTCACTGATAAATGTATGTTGTACGAGTTATATATATATACACTTTCTGTGTGGTTATATTTATGGAGGATAATCATATAGGCTAGGTTGCTAGCCATGTGGACATGTCTATGCAAGACATTCTTGATGTGCATGGAGCCCCCGTGGGTATACTATGCACAGGTACATGTATCTTTTCTTCCGAATGTGTTGCTAGAGATTATCGACTATTGTTGTCTGGTTGGTGATTTGGTCGATTGTTAGCTTCTGTGTGCTTACCAAAATTTGATTCTTAACTTATATTATTGAAGTTTACTATAGTGTAAGGTTCTTTGCAACCATAACTATGATTTCATCAGTTATATTTGCCTGTTGCAGCATCCAGAATGGTGACAAAATAACAACCTTAATTTCAATTTGAAATGACAAAGGGTTAATACGCGTGAATTGAAGCAAAGACCTGTGTTTTTGATGTGGAGAATGAGAACATGGATGGAAAATATAAGTGGTAGAGTTTTGGTCTCCATGATGGTTAATCACACACAATGCTATCGTAAGACTTACACAAGCATGTTAAAAGATACTCCATCAAGAAGATCTGAACTTAATATATTCGAGCATCTTTAAGAAATTGTGCTTCTCATCCTTATCCTACTTTTGTTGCAGCTTCAATGGGGTCTGCCCCCTTATCTGTTTGGTGAAGAGAGAGAGTACTTATTGCATATTGCTGTACATGTGAAATAATTACCAACGATGAGAACCAAAGGATTCGAAAGATTTAATGGATACTACATGCCCAAGTTTCTTTTTCCATCAGTCTATTCAATGCTTCAACCTGCTAAAACATCATTTTGATTAGTCGTGGTAAATAATGAGATGAGTTTGAATATTTTTGGGGCTATGTGCGCATGTGTCATGTGTTGTGTAGCACTTCAATTTATCCTTTCTTAGTATTGCACTGGTTACATAGGTTGTTAAAGGGCCATTACCTTAAAGAAGAGTGTAATTATTGGGAGGGCACAGAAGCCAAATCAGAATTTTCTATGATCAAAGCAGAGGGGCCTTTGTCAAAGTATAGTCTTTGACGCATGAAGGAGAAGATTACAAGAACTCTTTTTACTTGAGGGAGCATAATACAAGGTGGGTGCCACTTTGATATATGAATGATAAGGCCAATTTTGGAGATAATGCGTCAACACCTCAGCCAATAGTAATACCAAATGAATATTTAGGTAAAATAAGTTTTAAACTATGTGTTTTTCCTTATTTAAAAATGCATGGATGTAGTTGGATACAATCCGTTTGGATTAATTGATTTTTTATATAACAAATTGTTTATCAAGGATTTAAAGTCAGCATCATTTATAATTTATCATACTAAAAATAAAAAACAGTTAATATTATTGAACAGAGACAACTATATTTATGCATTTCTTAAATATTGGAGGACCTAACAACGTGAAAATTTAAAAAAGGAATGAAAACTAAAATCGGATTATAGTTTAGGGATAAAAATATGGTTAATCCATAAGCTTTTAATCCTTTCCAAACTACTTTCACTAGTAAAAAATCGGGTTTTTACAGCGCACATTATGCCACGGTTCAACGAAAACCGCAGCATAATGGTGCGCGGTGGCAGTTTTGTAAATAAAACGAACCTATATGCCGCGGTTCTACGGGGAACCGCGGCATATACCCCAGTCAACCATTGCCTTTGACGCCACGTATGAATAAAAAATTAAATAACAGAGTATATGCCGCGGTTCTCTGCACAACCGCGGCATATACCCTGCCAATTTATTGCAGGTGCTGACTGGGTCAGAGAATTCGAAAAGTTACAGGGGGTATATGCCGCGGTTCTCTGGGGAACCGCGGCATATACCCCTGTAACGTCTCAACTTCTCTGCCAGTCAGAGAATTTCAGAAGTTACAGGGGGTATATGCCGCGGTTCCCCAGAGAACCGCGGCATATACCCCCTGTAACTTCTGAAATTCCCCAGAAGGCAGTTGGGGGGCAGTTGTGTTGAGCACGTTACAGGGGTATATGCCGCGGTTCTACGAGCAACCGCGGCATATTCTCCCATCTGAAATTAATTTAATATTAATTTGAAATATTTCGAGGTATATGCCGCGGTTGCCCGCTGAACCGCGGCATATAGTTTGAAAATAATTTCAAAAATGCCATTTCGGATAATTTTTTTAATCAGTATATGCCGCGGTTGGGGGTTAAACCGCGGCATATACCCCTATTATACCGCGGTTAAGTAGGGAACCGCGGTAGATTCCCTCGTTCAGAGTTAAAAAACAAAACTTGGAACAGTGTCGTCTTCTTCGCGTGCCCGTCTCTGTTTCGCGTTTTTCTTCTCCCTCCGACTCTGTTCATCTCCGATTCATCATTTTTCACCGTTTAAACTTCATATTGTTCGGTCATTATTGATTTTTGACGAGAAAAAACAGTTTTAGCCGATCAAAATCGTTTGAAACGCGTCATTCCCTCTCCGCTGCGATTTCGTTTTTTTTGCACCAAGCGTTTTCGCCGTTCCTCTTCCAGGTATTTATGCCCTTTTGCATCTTTAACGTGGTTTCTTCATTAGTTTTTACATAATGCTATAATTTTGGTAATGTATGAAGTTTCTATAGTTTTGGTAATGTATGGTATAATTTTTGCTTTAATTTTGATAATGCATGAAATTGTTATAGTTTTGGTAATGTATGGTATGATTTTTGCTATAGTTTTGGTAATGTGTGTTGTAGTTCTTGTATGTAATTGGAAGTTTGATTTTTAGTAGCTTATCTTTTTATGTAATATTTAGGAATATGGATCGAAATTGGATTAATTTACCACGTATTAGTGCTGAGTACGAGAGAGGTGTAGAGGAATTTATACAATTTGCGCAACGTAATGAGGGGAGAACTGATGATGAAGTGAAGTTTAGATGTCCTTGTGTGAACTGTTTGAATGGGAGAAAGTTGAACGCAACTCAAATTAGAGAACATCTTATATGTGATGGTTTTCTAAGATGCTATACAACATGGATCTGGCACGGCGAAGAAATGGATTTTCCCACTGACTCTCAAAGTGTAAATGTTACTGATTCCACCATGGAAGAAGATCGATCGGATGAAGACAAATTGGAGGACATGATCCGCGATGTTGGAGCAGAAAATTTTGCCAAAGCTCATGTGTATGAGACGATGTCGACTGATGCAGAAACACCTTTGTAGCCAAGATGCTAATGTATTTGGGCATGGCTCTGAGGTCCCAATATACCTTAATAGCCAAGATGTCCGTGAGCTTGCGTCGGGAACACAAGAGTTGAATATTTCAATTATTCAACTATGGACGATGTAAGTCTATGACCAATTATTTATATATAAAATTGATTTATATATCAAGTATCCTTATATCAAAGTTAATTTTTGATTTCAGGTATATGTTTGGGGTCGCTAATAAGTTGGGGCGTTCTGATGATTATGGATTCATTGATCCCCAAGAAATTCATGAATCAAATGATTTTGACCATATCAACATGAGTCTGATAAGAAGTTTTGGAAGGGGCAAGAAAATATACTTTTTGCCTTATATATCCGGGTAAGTGAACTTTGTTAACATAATAATGTTCCATATGTGATTTTAATATTTAATAGTTACGTTATTATGAATTTCAGGCGCCATTGGCAACTTCTTGTTATGTCTGTGCAAGACAACTATGCTTTGTGGTTCTGCTCATTGCACAGGCCTCCTCCCACACAACTCAGACAAGCAATTGATTGGTAAGAACCTCAATGTTTGGACTTTCTTTGTTATATAACTGAATGCTAAAACATTTTTTTATATACAGTTCTATTCCAGCAAGTATGATGATGGACGGGAGATCAATTGCTAAGAGTAGAAAGATTGCTTGGATTTCTCTCAAGGTTTGACATATGCTAAAGTCTGACTTTGTTATAATTGTTTTATAACAAATGTTATTCACTAACTATTATCAACTGTGATGATATATTGTAGTGTAACAGACAAAATGGGTCATATGAGTGTGGATACTATGTAATGTATTGGATGACCCATATTGTTCGTTCTCACATCACAAGAAGCTGGGAAACGGTAATATTTAACTTTAACAAATTTTGATTTTTTAACAAATGTTGAATTCATATACACTAATTAAAATGAATTGTCTTTTGCAGAGATTCAAGACTACTACACCAGTTCCTGAGAAGTCACTACTATTCATTAGGAACGCTGCTGCGAAGTATATAGTTAGATTATACAATAGCTCTTAGATTTAGATTTAAACAATGCATTTGATTAGATAGAATTTTCTTAGACTCTCTACTTTATTTGATGTTGAAATACATTTGAACATGTGTTTGTTATGTTGAAATTGAATTTCTGTAAATGTTTTTATATGCAGGTCTGTTTTTGTGGTAATGGATATCACAAAAACAGACCTGCAATTTTAAAAAACTGCAGGGGAATATGCCGCGGTTCTAACCACAACCGCGGCATATAGTGCTTCGTTTTTTTTTTTACAAACGAGACATATGGCCGCGGTTTTGACACTAACCGCGGCATATTCGTCGGCCTATATGCCGCGGTTGAACCGCGGCATATAGTGCATTTTTTAATTTTTTTTTTAAATTTTTTTTAGGGTTTAGGCAGCGGTTCCCTAGACAACCGCGGCATATTCCGCAGCCTATATACCGTGGTTCGAACCGCGGTATAAAGTGTCTGACTTACTACCGCGGCTGAATATGCCGCGGTTCAAGAACCGCGACGTATAGTGAAAATGAACCGCGGTAAAAGCCCTTCGCTGCACTAGTGTTTTTTTAAAAGCAACTAAAACTGACATAGAAAAGGAAAATTACCCTAAATACTGTATATGTTCATGGTGTAGCAGAACTTACCCTAGTTATTATAACATTGCTGGAGAAAGAAAGGTTCTTTTCAGAAATATGGAAAAGGAAGAAGCTCTTGCTAACAGTACTACTGAGGTAGTTGGGTCCTCTAAGCTTAGCTGTGATAAGCTTCCATCCCCAACCTTCACATAGGATCCATTGCCAACTACAGATTCAATATTAAAGGACTGTTACAACTATTGATTGAATTAAATTATTAAAGGTATGTTTGGGAGTTAGTTTTGATGGAAAATTGAAGGGGACATATATGAATCTTTTCTAGTTTTACATTAAGAGAGTTACACGGTGGATATAGAAGAAAATAATAGTATTAAATTTTTGTTAATTTATAATTTTTTTCCTTAAACATTATCATATTAGCAAACATTCATTAAAAGTAAAAAAGATTGTCTTATTATTTCTTTTCCCTCAAAACTTAAATCTTCAACACGCAGTATAAAATAGATAAAATGATAAGCAAAACTGATAAATTTGAAGGCTTAGAATTAGAGCCAATGGTGAAGGGTTTAGAAAGTTTACATGAAGTTTAGGTATATATATTCAAATTTTAATTAAGTTTAACAATATAATATGATTAATGTAATCGATCTCAATTAATTAGATAATAACAATTTGTCTAAGTAACTGAAGTTACTGATCTTAATTTACCACAAGTGTTTGATTCTCAGAGTTATATAACTACCATATATATTACTGAAGTTTATCTGAATAGTTGTGAATTTGACTTTGTGCAACATCGATCTATAAATAGAAACTGAGGGACCAAGTTGTGGTATTAGAAGCTCATAGAAGAGAAAACTTGAGAGTTCGTAAGAAAAATCATTTGGATGGATCGAAGATTGACATTGAAGGTGGCCCCTTGTGCTCAATTCACCCATTCCTAAGACAAAAAAAAAACACTTTTTTCTTCTTCTTATTCTTCACCTCATTGTCCTCATCCACTCTATCCACCTATCTTGTTGAGTCCTTACACTTCATCCTCCCACGTGCCCTTGTATTCACTCTTTTATAGGTTTTGTTTTTTTCTTAAAGAATTGGATCTTGCATGTGAAGAAGAACTTCATAGTCACAAATTTAATCAATGAAAGTTGATTTTTTTTTTCACAAATTTTAGGATAAAAGAAAGTAAAAAAAAAATTAATTTTTCCGTAACTTAAGTTTAACTCATTCAAAAAAAAAATCGAATAACTTGAGAGTTTGTAGAAGTATATGCAACTGGCAAAATAATATATATTCGATTGTACATACACATATTTGATGAGTGATTACATCATAATGATGTATCAACCCAATATTGCACAACTCAAATTTGAGCTTTGATTCATTGAAGCTTCTTAAAGTTAGACAAAATGATTTGCAAGTTAGTATACAGAGTTGAAAGCAATAAGAACAATAATAATAATATTCATTTTATAAAACGATGGAATGCACTTTTCATTTCCTCTTTAACACTTGAACCTTAGCTTTACTTTTTCCCATGCGTTTGGCTATGATTTCATATGTTTTTTTTATTTAACCTCGTTTCATTTGATTATCTCAAGCTTTTGTTGTTGTTGGTTGCTTTATGTTTGTATGACTGGGGAACTATCTGATTGTGTGTCCAAAGTTGCTACCTATCTTAGTGGCAATACCTATTAACTCATTGCATTTTCATAACTCACATATATGCATTGCACACCTATGTCATGTTTGCAATCAAAGCGTTTTGGCATGAAAGCATCATCTAATGGAAAGGTTGGTGAATTTTTCCTCATTTTTCTTGCAGTCAAACTTTGATGGGTAATCATGCACTCTCTTTGTCTCATACACAAACCCTAAACCAGGAGCAAGATAAGAGGGAAAAAAAGGCAAAAGGGAAATAATTATAATACTGACAAAGCTATACCTTCATTTTCCAAAGATAATGAGTTAAAAGCTGATGCCCATTCAACTTGGCAATAAAGCACAGATCATCATGAGTAGAAAACAGTGGCAGAGAAAAGAAAAAGAAAAATATTTCTGTCTGGAATGTAGAAAAACTAGATTGTTTATGTCTTCATAAAATATTTGATTTGATTTGTAATCAAAATTGTGTTTCAAATGTTAGAAATATGAGATGATTTAATTTTCAAAACCGTAAGTTTTGTTTGACTATTTTGTATAAATCATATCAAATCAACTAAAGGTTGTCTTCCTCAGAAAGGCTTGATCAGAGACAAATCCTATTTCGATGGTTCTTATGTTTGGACACATCCATATACATATAAAAAAAGACAAAAAAGAAGTAAGATTTTAATAATCGAAAAAGAATTACTGATATTTAAATACAAAATTTGACTCTTTCCAAATAACTTATGTAATTAACAAACTAAATCCAAACTAATTTAATTTTTAAGATTTGTAAACCTAATGCTTGGTTTCAAAGTCTACTCGAATATTAATTTGAATGAGTTTCAAATCAAATCAAATCAAGTGCCTGATTTAAAGATTCAAAATATATACAGCATGTTTCTCTTTTGTGAAAAGTTTAGGGTTTTTGTGAAAGATGATTGGAAGTTGTGTGAATGGTGAAGTGAGATTGTTCCCTTCTTCTTCCAATTTCGCTCTCAATGTCTTCCCACCATGCTTTGCCTCCTTTCTTCTTTCCATTGCACGAGTGGATTGCACAAACAGTGGCAGACATCAATAACCAGACAAGTAGCCGCAACACCAAAACCAATTTGCTTCCATAAAATTAAAAAGAGATTCCAAAATATTGAAGTCAACATTGCACTTTATTGGATTCCAACGTATACATTATTTTTCTAATTATTCTTTACTTATATAATCCCCAATGGAGAACAAAATGAAAAAAAAAACATAAGGGCTAGGTGAAATTAACCAAATAATTACTTTCATTATGAAATAGTTAAGTTGGTGTGATCTTTTGTCCTTTTTTATATATATTTTTCTAACATGCTTGTATTGTTTTTGTCACATACATTTAAATAATCTCAGAAGGAATATTCTGCCAACATTCCACAAGTGCAAAAGGGCTCATAGATTTGGACTTCACATAGTAATTGCAACGCACTAGCATCTATTTTATTCAGAAGCCATATGATTTAAAATTTAGAAAAAAAAGAAGCAAGTATCTAGTGCTAGGTGTTTTGCTTTAAAGGGAAAGAGTATATATATTTCAAAGTAGTGGTTTTCTTTCTTTTGGTTTTACTAGTAATTTAAAAGCATTAAATTAAAGAGATTATGTTACTTCAAAACCCCTTTACTGTATCTTAACAATTTATGACTTTAAGCAAAAGTTAATCTAATTTAATTGTCTGACAAAATCAAGAAGAAAGATGAAAGCATAAGTCAAATTGTAAACCTAATATCTATCTTTGTAATATTCATATGAAAGAAAAAATACTGAAAATAGTGCAACTGAAAAATAATATGCTTTTCATTCTTCTTGTCGTGTATGTATTAATGAAAAAAAAAAGGAGAGAAAGAAACAACATTAAAATAAAATGCTCAGGTGAAGTGTAGCCTCAATTTGGGGGAAAAAATGTTTGGTTAAGTTACGTTTGGCAAGGAAGTTCTTCATTAGTTGTTGACAAGCTTGAGTTTGTGTATGTTTTTTAATTTGTGAAAAGGAACAAAACCTAGGTAGGCTTTAGTAGATATTGGTTTGGGCTTCAAATGGATCAGGCCTATAATTGGAATGTTCTTCAACTTTTCTTTTATTACTTTACTTTGCTAATCTAACCACAAACTTAAAGAAAAAGATTAAACATATTCCTTGAAAATATATTTAAGTTTGATTTTACTCAAATTAAAACCACTTAATTTTAGTCTCCTATTTTCAGAGTCATTTTTTTTATGACAATGTTAATTTGAGTGAACGGAAATAAGAGGCCATTCACATGTAGTGTAATTGTTTCACATCAGACACTAAAGCTGAATTTTTACACATTTACAAGGACAAAAAAATTTATCCTGGTGAATTAATTTTTAAATGACACCAAATAATGTAATTAAGTGAATAAATATAATGTCACTTAACATTACAATTTTACTTTGTAATCATTTTGAAAATAAAAAAATATTCATGACACTAGTAAAAAAACCGCGTAATGTCGTTTAGAATTGTAATTCGACGTAAAAGGATATAAAAAGTCGAAGCGAATTTAATAAAAATTTGAGCGGGAGATTGAAAATTCATTCACTTTATCTTAGCGCGCGATACCCTCTTCTCTTCTCAAACTTTTCTGGAACGAAGTTTGACGAACACCATATGTAATCTTTCTTTCATAATACAAATGCATGATAATTAATTACTTTATGTATGATTTTTGTGTGTTTTAACCGATTATTTTCGTCCTCTTATCCTTCATAGGCGCATTCTGCTTTCTCTCTCACTGTGACAAAACTTTATTCCGATAAACCCACGTTTTGAAGGTTAATTTTCGTTTTCGTTTTGAAAAACTTATTTGTTGAACTTGTTTGTTGTTTTTTTGTTGAACTTGTTTGTTGTTGTTTAGTTGGACTTGTTTATTGTTATTGTTTGATTGAACTTGTTTGTTGTTGATACTACACTACACGTTCATAGTTTATGCTTTATAAAATACCAAAAACTGAAATTTGTTGTTTTTTTGCTTTTCAGATCTTGTAGAGTTGTAAAAAAGACAATTAATTAAAAAACAAAAAAAATTTTATTAACGTCGAATATTAAACTTTTAGTTAACATCATATAATAACAAAATTCGAAATTAACGTCAAATTTTTTAAATTCAATATAAATTTAACGTCTCCTAATATATAACGTTATTCACGAATTAGTCGTTAAAAGCCCAAAATATTCAACGTGATTTTTGTACTAGCGTGAAATTAGTTCCATTATTTTTTGTTAATAAGATCGGGATATATTAACATATCAAATTATGATATTTGTAAAAAAGGTTAAAACAATTGTGAATGAAAAATAAAAATGTGATACCATTGATATTTAGTATATGCATACCTGTATCACACGGACGCATGTTAATAACTTTTACATTTAATTAATTTGAAGTTATATTAATAAAAATGAAATTTAAAAATATTGGTTATGAAAATATTTAGCAATTTTTGTTTCCCAGCCACCCAGTATATAACTATGGTAAACAATATACGAGAACAGATATGAAAACTAATAAATAAAATATAAAACATAAGTTTAACGGATTAACTTATAACGTGGTTAAAAAATTTCTATAAAAGATTTCGATTTAATAAATTACACATATAAACGATAGATTGATTTGAAAATTATAATAGTCTTTTCATTTTCATATAATAAAAATGAAAAACTAATGAAATTATATTATTATTAGTTATTGTTTGACTTGGTAAACACGTGAATTCTACAACTCATCCTACTACATTTTATCTAAAATTTCTTCTACCGCATTTCTTTGTATATATTACTTAATCAGTTTTTTATTATTCTTTCAAATTTCGGGACACATTCAACCCTTTTATTATTCCGCCCTACTTTGATCCTTAAAAAAAGAGTTGGAGCAGTCCGTAAAATTCTAATCGGACCAGACTCACCACGAGACGGACTAACTGTCAATTTTTCTTTTATATATATATATATATATATATATATATATATATATATATATATATATATATATATATATATATATATATATTAAAAATATATTTAATTATATAAATATTTTTTTTAAGTTTTTAAATAATTAATACTTTTAATTAGATAAACGAAAATAATTATTTCACTTATGGACTCAAATATTTGGATTTAGATACATCTTTATTGTAAAATAAATAATAAATATTAAAATTTATGACATATATATTAAATTTAAATTTATAATTCAAAAACATTATTTTAATTATTCTTTACCATTATTTACTGGTTTCGTTCCTGAGCACAGACGAGAATTTTTTCATTTTGCGTGTTCTCGCAGTTGGGAAATTTTCCCTATAATGAGCATGTTCCTTAAAGTGAAGTAACTTATGGTTGCACGCTTTTTACTTGTTTCGTCTCGCCCGAATCTTATCTTAAAGTTATATTATAGGCTTACTTGTAGCAACCTCTTTAATCTCTGGAACTACTTCAATTCTAATTAATGAATAAGTATTTATTCCCTTTCCATAAATTGAGGTCAACAGAGCTCGTGTGTTGCATGGAAATATTATTCTGCCAATATTGAATACGGCATTGACTTTCCCTTTAGAATTAAATAGATCCTGAAAGAGTAAACATTTATTTTAAAAGATATAGGAATGAAGGTAGTAATTATGCATTGCAGGAAGCAAAACCTTGGTTCAGTAACCAAAGACCAGCAAAGCTAGTGGGTAAGACAACCCAGATCAGATGTCCACTAACTATGGTTTACCATCATCTCAATTTGGGAGTTTCTTCATGCAACTCGTTTTTCTATTCATGCACCTCATTAAACCTATAATTTCTACACTAGTTCTCATTAAAATTATAATAAAACAGGTCTCTTGACCCATGCTTACACACACTTTTTTTTTTTTTTTTAAGTAAAGATGATAAAAATGACTAACTTTGACAGGCTAGCTTGATCGTCATGTGATGACAACTCCTTTAGGGATTTTCCATCCAAAGAAGTATCAACTTAGATTAAGACTAAGAAAGGGAAGAGAGAATAAAGACTTTCAGCAAAAGCTCTTTCCATATCTAAGTCTTGGATAGATTCTCTTTGCTAAAACACATTTGTATTGTTTTGTAGGTCATAAATAAAGGTTGGAAACCATGCCTATAGAAGGCTTGCCAAGCTAAAGAGAGCAAAGGAGGCAAAGAAGGGAAGGATTTAAGCATTTTCCGGATCGGAACCATTACATTCCAGATTGGAAACATAGGAAAATGGCTACCGGAATGAAGACTGAGCCCAGCCACCTGCTGCTTACGCCCAACCAAAATACACCAGAATTCAGCTTTTGAAAAACACACGTTTTTAATGTTTTTGGAATGGAACTTGCAGCCCAAGCTGAGTAGCGTCTTAGATACTCTTCTTTAGTGATCTTAGAAGCTTGCAAAGTCAGATTTAGAACTCTCTTTTCACCTATAAAAGAGAGGTGCATCTCCATGTAAAATCCAACTTGAATGAGATATTGAAGTGCTGTTGAGATTTCTCCGGACTTATATTCTTCGAGTTCACCCTATTGTGCTTGATTCAACAACTTCTCCTCCAACTTCCTTCCCTCTTGGAAGGCCTTCTAAGATTGTGAGGCTTCAAACACGCACTGAACCTTCCATCGAACACCTGGTGTGCACTTGCGTCTTCATTCATCAACTCATTCCGCTGCGTCCATTCTGAGTTTGGGAGAGCTGTCACTTGATGTGTGGAGTCGCTCCAGTCATTTGGCATCAAGAGCCAGCACGTCCACGCTTGTCTTCAAGAGATAAGTTTCTCTACTTTGCAAATTTCCAATTCTATCATGTGTTGTTCTGCTGTCACACTATTTTTGATTTTTTTTTTCAATTCTGTGTGGCTTAATTCGTGTCTGTGATTGCTGTAATTGTGTTTTCACTTTTCCTTAGTGTTTGTTGATCATTTTAAACGATGAAAATCATTTGTTTCAGTTCATTTCAACTTTCAAATTCATTTTAAACGATGAAAATCATTTGTTTCAGTTCATTTCAACTTTCAAATTCATTTTAAATGGTGAAAATTATTTGTTTCAGTTCATTCCAACTTTCAAATTCATTTTCCAGTTTTGTCAAGGTCTTGTGCATAGTATTGCAGTGTTATTTCTGTCATGTTGTCTTCAATCTGTTTGATCAGTGCATATTTATGCCCACATTTATGGTTTAAAATTAAATTTTTGATGAAATTCATGTGCTTGAATGATTGATTTAAAGAGGATTTGTGATGATTGGAATTGTTGGGTTTGGGAATTAAAGAGACGTAAAAAGTGAGTTTTAGCGCATAAAATATTCTTGGATGTTCTTACGTTTATTTGTGCAGCTGAAATTATAAGTTCTATTGGTCCAAATGGCAATTAAAGGCCCAAAATCAGGTTTTATTTGGAAAACAATGTACAGATGGGCCAAACAGACAACTTTTACCCTTGCACCTCCCAATTTCTCTACATACACCCCTCTTCTCTTAACCAAGCCCAATACTAAGCCAAACAGTAACCCTATTCTAAATACACCTCCTAAATTTCCCTACCCATACCCCTCCTAAGCCAGACTCCACCAGATCATGCCACGTGTCCAAATCCTCCCCACACAGATCTAGCCAACCACATGCCGCCACATCACCTCCCTTGCCACATCATCATCTTCTCTAACAGAGAAACCCTAATTCCCAACCCTAGCCATCAATTGCCGTCGCGCCGCTCCGTCGCCAACCTCAGCGCCATCAAGCCGTCACGCACAACTGCCGTCGGTCACCATCTTGCCGCAACCATGCGCCGCCAGCAGCACCACCATGACCACCACGAGAGCACTCTCTCCTTCACGCAAGAGTTCGAAGCCAACGAACTATCCTCCTTTCTCGCTGGCGCATCAACGGATCATCACTGTTGTGCCACTAACCACGCCGTGAAACTGCGCTGCCGCCGTCGCGCACCACGCTCATCACCATCCTTGCACGAGCTTCGTCACCGGAAAACCACCATCAAGGCGCGACTTTCTAGCCGCCATCCGCGAGTTCTCCGCTTCGTCAAATCGCGAAGCCTTCTCCTCCATCTTTGTCGTCGCGCCACTACAGGCTACC
Organism: Vigna umbellata; assembly: GCF_029865625.1. Classification (NCBI taxonomy): domain Eukaryota; kingdom Viridiplantae; phylum Streptophyta; class Magnoliopsida; order Fabales; family Fabaceae; genus Vigna; species Vigna umbellata. Next base: position 26,426,830 of record NC_142167.1, on the reverse strand, counting down.
ACAGAGTCTCGCCGTCGCAAAGGAACTGTGCCGCCAGTGGCCACCATCAACCACCTTCTTCCACTACCTGCAAAGTAAACACAGAGAACCAGAGGCAGCCATTGACGCAACCGAGCTCCTCCTCCATTCACGTCTCCACCTGAAAATCAAAGGAAGCCAAATGCACACAGCAAAACCCAATCTCTCCCCACCATCGCGAGACCTAGTCGCTGCTATCTCCTCCAAGCCAGCATCCAAAACGACCACCACAAGATTCTTCTCCACAACGGCGGAAGCGAGAACGTAGGGGGAAGCCCTTTCCCCAATTCTGAACCCTAATTTTGGGTAGGGAGGAGCCTGACACGTGTCGAGCTCCCATTGGGCGCGTCCTTCTCTGGTCAAAGTTGGTCAATAAGCCTTCTCTGGTCAAAGTCTGGTCAAGTGAGGGGCTTTCTTACAATTTCAGAAATTCAGAAGGGGCTAAAGTGCAGATAGAGACAATTTCAGGGTATTTGTACAATTTTGGAAAGTCAGAAAAAGCAAAAGGATAAAATTCAGTTGTTGAATTAATTTAATTTGGGAATATCAACAGAAAATATCTTCCAAATAATGTTATAATTATCTAAATCGTTTAGTTATTTGGAAGATATAAGATAAAAGATTTTGTCAACTGAATACTCAGCATCCAAGCCTAATCAAGCCCTATATAAAGAGATCCAGGGGACTTCACTTAATTCAATTCATTCTCTCATACTCCTCTCACTTTTCTTTCATCTTGTATTCAACTCCATTCATGGAGAGCTAAGCATCTAGGGCTATTCTGCTGTAATTCCATTATGGATTCTAAGGTTAGATTGAGTTAATGCAATTGTTTGTTTTGATTATTGATTTAAGTTGTTCTCTCTCTATGTCTTTCATCTCTCTATCAAATTAAAAGCAAAGATTTTTGCATCATAATGTGTTTGAATCTACATGCATATTGATTATATGAGTTCTAGGGTTTCTAGGTTTAATTGAGAATCTACTTTGATTTAATTAAGGAACTTTCATATGATTAAATGGTTTTTCTATCAATTGAGAATGTACTTTGATTGATTAGTAATAATTTCAACTATAATCAATTGAGAATTTACTTTGATTGATTAACTTTTAATTTGGTTAGGAGATTTAAGAATAGACATGATTAAACACAATAAAATTTGATTGAGAATGTACTTTGGTTGAATTTATTGTGAATAATCTAGAAAGGTTTTGCATTTGATTGAGAATTTACTTTGGTTAAATGCATGATCGCCCTCAAATTAATTAAGAATGTACTTTAATTAATTTGAAACTTAAATAATAATCAATTGAACAATTATCTGTGAATAACCGATGATGAATCTATCTTGGAAAAGTAGTGGAATTAGCCTATTTCATCATAACTCTTTTTAAGTTTCTTATTTATTCTTTCAACATTCTTCAACCATTACTTTTATTCATAAGCATTGCATAACATTCATAAGAGTCAGATATTCGAAAGCAATTCCGTGTTCGTTGGGAGACGACTCAGGGTTACGTTAACCCTATCTACTTTCTTAAATACTACTTGGCAATACTGAAGTTGCCTTGAAAAGTAGTATTAATTTGATAGCCTCAACGACAGCGTATCAAATTTGGCGTCGTTACCGGGGAATACGGTTAGTATTTTGAATATTTTGATTTTTAATTTTTTTTTTAATTTTTTTTTATTTTTATCTTAATTTTTTACGCACATACATTTAATTTAATTTGAGTTATTTGGTAGTCTTTAGTCATTCTTGTTTTAGCAAAAATCTTTGTTCTTGTTTTAATTAAGAATTTCTCTTGAGAAATACTTGAGGCTAGTTTGAATACACTCTGGCTAGGAAAGACTTGGTACTTAAGTTGTCCATTGTGATGCACCTCTCTTTCCTGGGAGTGGACCCAACAAGTCTCTCTTATCTCTTATTTGAAATCTTTCTCTAAAGTAGGAATAAAAGAAAAAGAGAAGTAACAAAGAAACAACTTCAAGCAGAGTGCATAGTGCATGACCAGAGATAACCCGGGAGAATTTTATCAAATTAACCCGGAAGTCGAAAGGAATTTGCGTAAGCTACGAAGAAGTTTGAAATTTGGGTGTTCTACTGAGGGAACACTTCTTACATCTGAAGCCATACCACCTTCATTATCTCCAGTCACAAACATACCATCCAATCCTTTACCTGATCCTAACCCAAACAATATGGCACAAAGAACCATCAGACAGTTAGCCACCTCCCACAATACAACTATCCGAAGTAACATTGAATACCCTAATGAGGAGTGGGAGTTGAGACCTGACCTGTTAAATTCCTTACCAAAGTTCAATGGGTTATCAAGGGAGAATCCATACAAGCGCTTGAGGCAATTTCACATGTTGTGTGAAAATTTTAGATCTCCTAGGATCACAATAGAGAGCCTTAAAATGAGAGCTTTTCCTTTTACTCTTCAAGGCGCAGCTCAAGATTGGTGGTATTATCTCTCTGCATGAATTACAAATTGGGAAACTATTGGAAGACTCTTTCTTGAGAAGTATTTTCCTGCATACAAATTATCAGCTATTCGCAGAGAAATTCAAGATATAAGACATAGAGATAGAGATAATCTTAGTGAATATTGGGAAAGATTCAAGAAACTATGTTCTTCATGCCCTCAACTCCAAATGGAAGATTTTATTCTAAGCTTTTATGAAGGCTTAAGTCCTACTAATAGGTCATGGGCAGATGCTGCAAGCGGAGGATCTTTCTTAGACAGGTCACCAGAAGATGGTATAGATTTAATAGAACGGAAGGTAGTAGACAATCAACAGTATGACACAAGAGAAAATTCAGTGATTTTGTTGAAGGGAGTGCATGAAATTGATAATGGTGCAGTTGATGGAAAGATGATAGATGAAAGATTGAATAAGCTAGAAAGCAAACTCGATGAGATTGCAAGTTTGTTTAAAACCTCAACTCCACAAATTGTTAAGAAGTGTCGAATTTGCATTTCAACTAACCATTATACTGATGAATGTCCTAGCTTGGTGGAGACCACTGTGGAAAACCCATCTCAAGCTTTTTCTACAAACATGATTAGAGGAAATAGACCATACCAGAATTATCATGATTCGTCCTCCAACAGATATCAGCAGAACAGACAACCTTATGTTCCACCTCAACAAAGGCAGCAATCTTAGCCTGAAATGTCAATGCAAGATTTCATGAAAGCAATAGTTGAGCAAAATTCAGAAATAAAGAAATCAATTGCAGAGTTGACTCAGAGGGTGGATAAGTTAGAGGCTAAGGAATCAAATAAACTGCCTGCACAAATAGTGATCAACCCGAGAAATGTAAATGTTATTACTTTAAGAATGGGTAAGCAGGTAGAAGGCCCTGAAGGAGCCCTAGAGGATGAAGTTAAAGAGAAAGAAGAAGCACAAATTGATGACAATAGAGGATCAAGTGAGCCATCACCTGAATCTACGACTGAAAAATCCAGGTTAGTATCTTCTAACTCTTCTAAAAATTCTTCTTCATCTCATTCTCCACCTCCTCCATATCTAAATCGGTTAAAAACGAGAAACAAAAAAATGGAGGAATTAGACCAAGAGATTTTAAATACTTTCAAGAAGGTAGAGATCATCATTCCTTTGCTTGATGCTGTTAAACAAATCCCCAAGTACGCCAAGTTTTTGAAAGAACTTTGCACAAATAAAAGGCGTATTAGGGATAATGAGATTGTGAATTTGGGAAGAAATGTGTCAAGCCTGGTTAAGAAATACATTGAAATACCACAAAAATGCAAAGATCCAGGTATGTTTTCTGTTCCTTGTACTATTGGAAATTTAAAGTTTGACAATGCCATGCTAGATTTAGGGGCTTCCATTAATGTAATGCCTTTATCAGTGTTTACTTCTCTATCTCTGGGACCTCTTAAGACTACCGGTGTGGTCATTCAATTGGCCAACCGTAACACAGTTAACCCTGCAGGTGTGCTTGAAGATGCCCTTGTCCGAGTAGACAAGCTAATTTTTCCTATCGATTTCTACATCTTGGATATGAAGGATGAAGATGGAATCAAGTCATCAACTATTATCTTGGGAAGACCTTTCATGATGATAGCACGAACCAAGATAGATGTGCATGCAGGAACACTGACCATGGAGATAGCTGATGAGAAGGTGCATTTTAATGTATTGGAAGCCATGAAGCACCCAATTGAAGAGCATTCTCTGTTTTGTATTGATATATTAAGTGAAATTGTAAATAATTTTTTTGTTAGTTTCTTGGACATTTTTTCAACTTTTTTTCCATCTTTGGACTTTTCTTTTTCAAACATGTCGTGCCTGATTTTGGACGACGAAGAAAATTGTAAAACAGGTGATATTGAGGACACAGTGTCAATAGATGATACCTCTGTGGCATCCGAGTGTGATATTGAGGTGGCTGAGATTACCTTAGGCAGTAAAATCCTGCCATCTGTGGTATAACCACCCGTTTTGGAGTTGAAACCTTTACCATCCCATTTGAAATATGCTTATCTTGAGAGGGATGGGAAACTCCCTACTATTATATCTGCATTGCTTACTGATGAGCAGGAAAAACAGCTATTACAAGTTATCAAAGACCACAAGAAAGCAATAGGCTGGACTTTGGCAGATATTCTTGGTACCAACCCTTCATTTTGTATGCACAAAATACTTTTGGAGGAGGATGCTAAACCAGTGAGACAACCTCAAAGAAGACTGAATCCTCAACTGATGGAGGTTGTCAAGAAAGAGGTAAAAATATTATATATCCCATTTTTGACAGCACTTGGGTGAGCCCTGTACATGTGGTTCCCAAGAAATCTGGAATCACAGTGGTTAAAAACGAGAAGGAGGAATTGATTCGTACTCGTATTCAGAATAGCTGGAGGGTCTGTATTGACTATATGAGATTGAACCAAGTCACTCGAAAGGACCACTTTCCTTTGCCATTCATGGATCAGATGCTAGACCGTTTGGCAGGTAAGTCACATTATTGTTTTCTAGATGGATTCTCCGGGTATTTTCAAATTTGTATAGCCCCGGAGGACCAACATAAGACTACCTTCACTTGTCCTTTTGGTACATATGCTTATCGGAAAATGCCATTTGGTTTATGCAATGCTCCTGGTACATTTCAGCCATGTATGCTGAGTATTTTTACAGAATTATTGGAGCATTGTATTGTGGTTTTCATGGATGATTTTAGTGTGTATGGTTCATCTTTTGATAATTGTTTGGCTAATCTTGCAAGAGTTTTGCAGAGATGTGAGGAAACTAACCTTGTTTTGAATTTTGAAAAATGTCATTTTATGGTGGAACAAGGTATAGTTTTGGGTCATGTTGTCTCCAGGAATGGTATATCTGTAGATCCTGCTAAAATTGATGTTATTTCACAATTGCCTTACCCCTCTTCTGTACGAGAGGTTCGATCTTTTCTTGGTCATGCAGGGTTTTACAAGAGGTTTATACAGGACTTTAGCAAGATAGCTAATCCTCTCTCCAACTTATTTCAGAAGGTTGTACCATTTCACTTTGGAGGGAAGTGTAAAAGCCGCTTTTGATTCCTTGAAAAGGGCACTCACTACCACTCCCATCATCCAACCACCTGATTGGATATTGCCATTCGAGTTGATTGTGATGCATCAAACTTTGCAGTAGGAGCGGTACTTGCACAAAGAAATGGGAAGCTACCACATGTGATATATTATGCTTCCAGGACATTGGACACTGCACAGGCGAATTATACCACAACTGAGAAGGAATTACTAGCTATTGTATTCGCCTTGGATAAATTTAGATCCTACATACTTGGATCCAAGGTAATTATTTATACAGATCATGCTGCATTGAAATTCCTTCTAAAGAAAACAGATTCCAAACCAAGGTTGATCAGATGGATGCTACTGCTCCAAGAGTTTGACATTGAGATTCAGGACAGAATTGGAATCCATAATCTAGTAGCAGACCATCTTAATAGGATTGAAAAAGAAGAAGATGAAATTCCTATTCATGATGACTTTCCTGATGAAGTCTTGCTAGCATTAACTTCTGTAAAAGGTATGTATCCTGAACCTTGGTTTGTTGATATTGTTAATTATTTGGTTGTTTCATTTTTAATTGAGTTCAAGTGCTTGTGTAGCCAGATATCAACCTATAAGGTAATGAGACAATGTCTAGCCTTGGTGATATGAGCTCAAACATGTCAAACCTTGAATCTGTTTCACAAAAATCTGCATCCAAAAGTCATTTCTGGCTTGATCTTGAGCAATATGTTTCTGTCCAGTTTTCTTGTTTCTAAACCTTGAGACAAGTTTCTTTGATGATATTATGCATGTCTCCAGTAATGGCAACTTGTATTAATCACTACAATGCAAAAAGTATATCTGAGTTGCTTAAAAATTTAGTAGCAACTGCTGTCTAAATTTCCAGTCCAAGCTTTCATCGTGCTTACTGCTTTGCTTGTGTCTTAGGTGTTTAAATTCTTCTAGCTGATTCTCTGCAGTTCAATCTAGTGTTTTAGGAATTCTTTGAGTCATTGTGTGTGTTGTCCAGCCTTTGTTCCACAAATTTCTTAAATTTGATGTAGTTTTGGTGAAAATGTGCTGCATAATTGGCTACAACTAGTATGAATTGTTGAATCTGGTTGTTTCTATGAATTGTAAATGTTTGAGAAAGTTTATTTTGTCATTTCAAAGTTGAGTCCGTTGTTCAAATGGTCATATTTAGGCCTATATGCATAATCATCTCTTAAACCATCAAAATTGCCTTTAAAATGGAAGTGCACTAGTGAATTCACATTGCAATATGTTTTCCAGCTGTTTCAATGTTTAAACATTTTTAAAATGATGATACGAAATTGTTCGATGCATTAATTGAGCTGCTAAATCACTTCCAATCACTTTTGGGTTTAAAACCACCAATTTAGAAGCATGTTTCTGGTGCAGTGTTCAAATTAAGTGCTCTTTGAAATTTTATTTGCTCCAATTTTCAATTATGGATTGGCAAGAGTTGGTTTAATGTTTCCACATGCAATTACATGATCAAAAAAGTATAATCCAATCATAGAAAGCAATTGAAAACCAAGCAATCCAATCCCAAAAATCAAAAATCACAAAATCTGATACTCATTGGGGACTTTCATCAAACAGTTTGACAATTTTATCAAACAATTTCATTGCACTTGAATTTGATCTGCGTTTTTTATTTTTCATGCTTGTTTAATCTGTTATAGTGCCTTTCCTAGGTTCCTTTTGTGTTCCTACTTTTGTTCCATACTTAAATCCATTTGAATTCAACTTGATTAGCTTCCAAAGGTGCTTTGCAATCTATTTTTGCGGAAACAAAATCTGGTGCAGTAACATGTTTTTGGTGTGACTGGTTTGGTTGTGTGCACTGGTGCTGTGACGTTTTGTTGAAGCATCCAAGCTGTTGAATACATTCTCCAACAGGGTATTATACTAGGAAGTGGAGAAAATGTTGAATTGGCTTCAAGAGTTGATCTCCAAGCCGTCTTTTGCTTCCTGATCCAGCAACACTTCTTTGACCAGCACAACATCTTTTTCCAATCAGTTTGGATATGCATCAATTACAGCCATTGCAATTTCACCTTTTCACTTTTATTAGGCATAATTTCAAGTGTTTTTCATTCATTATATCACAGAACCTTTGAGTTTTAATTTGCTTTTTCATTTGCAACTTAAGTGTCTTGGAAAAATGCTTTTCAAGTAATTCCGAGTGCACAATTGAACATTGTAATATCTTAGGTTCCACTTTTTAGTGTGAAAGTGTGTCAAGGGGCTCAAAGTGTCACTTGCACTTTCACTTAGGACCGTCTAGCATCTTTCATTTACATTTGCATTCCTTCTTTAAATTTTCTTGAATGTTCTTTTATGTTTTTATGTCTCCATGCAGACACTTGTTGCCATAATGATGATTGTTGTTGTGGCCTATTGAATTGTCCTGATTGTCCAGCTTGACCAGCTAGTCCTTGACCTTGACCCATGCTTGGGTGAGGTTTCCACCCTTGGTTGTAATTACCTTGGCGTATGGAAATTGATTGGACATGAAATTTACATCTTCTAAAGCCTCCACTGGAAAAGCACATTGACCATTGATATGGTCACCACCACATAGTTCACACATTTGTTGTTGTTGAACCTATGCAACTCCCTTTAGCTCCTTTGGCAATTGAGCAAGTGTCTTTGTTAAATTCTCCAACTTTTGAGTTATGATCTTATTCTGAGTGAGCAAGGCATCATTTGATTGCAATTGTAGAACCCCTTTCTGTTGAATTGGAGTTCCTCTTTCACTGTGCAACTCGTTATCATTAGTAGCCATATTCTCTATCAACTCTGTTGCTTCCTCTGGAGTCTTCCATTTGATATTACCTCAAGCTAAGGCATCTAACATCAACTTGGTTTGTGAACCAAGACCTCCAAGGAAAAGAAGGACTACTGCTGCTTCATCAAAGCCATGCGTGTGAGTCTTTCTCAATAAGCTTTTATACCGATCCCATGCTTGACCTAATGTCTCCTCCATGCCTTGTTTGAAAGAAGATATCTCTTGCTTCCCTTTGTTGACTTTAGATTGTAGGAAGTATTTGTTTAGAAACTTTGAAACCACGGCTTCCCACTCAGTAAAGCTACTTTCTGGAAAAGAGTTTAACCATAACTTAGCATTGCCTCTGAGAAAGGAAACAAGCTAAGCTTTATTGCTTCATCTGACACCCCATTAATCTTCACAGTGTTGCAAATCTCATTGAATGTGGTGAGATGTTCATATGGACTTTCATGTGATAGCTCATTAAATTGATTGCTCTTCACCAATTGTATCAACACCGGCTTCACCTCCATGTTTGCGGCATTGACCCTCGGTCTTGCTATACTGTTAAAATGTTGAGGACCAACCACAGTGGTGTAATCCGCAAAAGTGCTTCTACCATTATTCATACACTCACTAGTGCAGAAAGAAGATACGACACCGGTTAATTTCACTGATAGGCTTCGGTTTTCGAACCGAGGCATATTCAGACGAGGCAAAAAGTGATAGCCATTTTACCTCGGTTCTGAACCGTGTCATTTTGTTTGTCTCTACGGCCTCGGTTAGAACCTAAACCGAGGTAGTAGGATATTTTTTTTAGCTTGTTTCGTTTCTGATTTCAGTTTCTGATTTCAATTTCAAACCCCGAACCGAAAAATGAACTGAAAAACGTTAAAAATGACCAAGAACTCAGATAAGAAAATGAATAATCAGAGAAAGATAAGCACCACACTGTTTCAGAAACTCAACAAACTCAGATAATACAATGTTTCAGAAACTCAACAAACTCAGATAATACAATGGAACCCCAAAAAGATGAATAACTGAAACCCTAAATTGCAAAAACAACAACAAAATCCCAAATCTGAAAATGAAATTTCAGAAACCCTAAATTGCAAACACAACAACAAAATCCCAAATCTGAAAATGAAATTTCAGAAACCCTAAATTGCAAACACAAGAACAAAATCCCAAATCTGAAAATGAAATTTTCGAATCCAAAATCTCCCATCCCCTGCATGCTCGCCACCGCTCTCCCCATCGTCGAACCGACACCGCCGCTGCCCCCGGAGGACCGTCGTACAACTGTTCCGCTTACCGACTCTCTCTCGCCACCGCCTTCCTCGCCGCGCCTGGAATCGCCGCGCCTCGCATCGCCGCGCCTCGCCGTGCCTCACCTCGCCGCGCCTCGCATCGTCGCGCCTCGCCGCGCCGCGCCGCGCCTCGCTTCGCCGCTATCAGTCGCGCCTCGCCGCGCCTCCCCGCGTCTCTCCACGTCTTTGCTGGCCACTCACCTCCATCACAACACTCTGCTCGTCCACGTTCAAGGGAAGAAGAGAAAGGGAAGAAGAGAAAGGGAAGAAGAGAAAGGGAAGAAGCGTGGCGTGGCTGCTGGGGCGCATTGAAGAGAAAGAGGAGGATCTGAGGCCACTTAGTAAAGGGATCTGGTGCGGTGCGAGGGAAAGAAAGAGATCTGGCGGTGCGCGTTAGGAAAGAAGTTTCACCCTTAATTAATTAGGTCTAGGCCACTTGGTACGCGCAGAGGATCTGGGCCTATACGGCCTCGGTTCTTTAATTTAACCGGTGCCTATTGTGGGCATACGGCCTCGGTTCTTTAATTTAACCGGTGCCTATTGATATTGATTTGACTGATTTGACGAGTTGCAGATTTTTATGCTTCGGTTCTGCGTGCAACCGAAGCAGTATTATTTTTTCTGACCATGTTTAGGCACCGGTTGCCTTTGAAACCGAGGTAATAGAGCTGTTCTGCACCGGTCTTTTTTGAACCGAGGCCTATAAGGTCTCTTTAATTACGACACTGCCACCGCGTCTGAATAGGCAGCGGTTTAGTGTAAACAGAGGTCTAATGTGCGAGTTTAAAAACACATTTTGTACTAGTGACTTTTCATAACATAGGGACCCAATGTCTTCATTTTTAAAACCGGATACTAAACAGAAATTCACCTCTTAACATAAGGACGAAGTAAGCATTTAAACCTTCTTTAAAATATTGTTTTTTTATATTGAAGTAGAATTCTCACAATTTTTTTAATATTTTTCAAATTGAGTACTCCGGAAAAAAATTTAGATATAAAAATACTTATGAAATATTCAATTTGTAATATATAAAATTTAGATTGTATATTTCATAATGCTTTTGGAATTTAGAAATACTTTCCTGTAAAAAAAAAATAGAGAATTATGTTTATGACTTATTAGACTTTATATATTTTTCTTTTTCATATTTAGTGGTAGAGATAGATTAATGTATTACGAGGTGTAAACATTTTTTCTTTCTAGTAGTGAGGTCAAGAAAGGATTTGTATTGTATTATGTAGTAACATTGTCATATTGAATTTCAATAGCATTGTCTACATACGTGAATGGTCAACAACTTAGAAAATACACTTATTTGAAATTGTATGAAGAATAATAAACAAGAAGAAATGCAAAATTAAAAGAGATTTAAAGTGAACGTGTGATTTGTTATTTTTAGTGTTTTTACTTTTAGTCTTCAAGGTATATAATGAACTAGTACTTTATGTGTGAATGTACTAGACTATTTTTTAAAAAAAAAATATTTATTATATAAAGTGAAGTTAATTAAAAGTAATTATTTATTTTTTGACTTTATAAAATTAAATAATAATATTTTATTATTTTTCATATAGGCATATATTTAAATTATTATATTTATATTTTTTAATAAAATTTACTTTCTTTTTTAATAATAAAATTAATTCAAACTAATTTTAATAATTATTAAAAATTTATTTACAAATACTATTTTATAATTGATATTTTTCTTAAATATTTTATTATAAATTATTTTAAAAATATATAATTAAAATTATAAATTATGAAATGAAAAACATTTTGTTATTAAATATTTTACTCAATCTGTTTTTAAAAATGCTCAATAAAAATAGAAAATGAATATTAACGTTTCTTTTAAATCAACTGTGCTCTCTCACATAAGAGTGTATCCACACACACACACACACACATATATATATATATATATATATATATATATATTATCAACATATTTTATTTTATATGTAATTTTATAGAAAATAATAATTTTAATTATAGAATAAAATTTCATGAAAAAAAAATTATATCTATGTATGAATAAATATATTCATAAGTAAAGGGAGACAATTCAAATTTTGTGTATTATATAAAGAAAATAATGTCTGAATTTTGTTTGGAACATAAATCAGTTGTTTATAGTAGATAAACTTGTAATTTTATATTAGTTGATTTTTATTTTCATTTCCCTGTTCCCCATGAGGGTTATTTTCTTCAACTTTTTATGCTCTTTCAAGAATTTCATCAAAATCCATATCTTGCTTTCTTCATCATTTCTTTCTTCCTTAAAAAGCTCCTCAGCTTCAAATTGTAAGTTTCCAAACAGGTCATTGGTAATTCTAGAAGCAAATTATTGAAATAGTAATCCGTGCTTATACTCGTGCAGCACAATATATTTTTAAAATTTAGTAAATAAATGTTTTTAATATAACAATATATCTAACTAAGTGTTTTTTTTATAGTAATTAAATTACATTATTGGAATTGAATTCAAAAACTTCATCATATTACAACAAATAAAGTACCTAGAGAAGAAAATATCCTATACAGTAGAGTTTGTTTGAGTACGAACATGTTGAATGTTAGAAAATGTTTGTTTGAGAGATATATTTGTTTACAGTGTACAGTTGAAGACAAATTATTTTTTTATAATTGAATTTTTTTTGAAAATGGTTATAACATGTTCTTGTTTTGTGCAAATTATTTTATTAATACCTTACTATTGGGAAAAGAAAAATTGAAATACTAAAAATATATACATTTTATCTTAACAAAAAGTAAAAATGTTGTACTTTTGATTTTTTTTAAATGCTTGAAATTATTCAAATTTTTATAAAACTATAAAATTCTTAATATTGATTTTGCTATTCCCTTGAAATTCAAATTACAAAATTCTAACTTTTTTTTAAATATTTAAAAGGGCATTATTATTAGAAAATCTTTTATTGTGGAGGAACTATTATAGTGGCAGAGACTTTTATTGACAAACACATTTCAATGTGGCAGTGGTTGACTGATTTACCTTACTAGAATGATTACTTTCTATGACAAGTTTTGAGAACTTGCTTTTAAAGGGAAGAGTAAAAGGAATGGTGAAGAAGCAAAGTGATGCTCTCAAGGAAAGAAACTAAAAAGACAAGTCACCAAACTAGAAAGCACCTTAGACTCACTCCACAAACACCATTTCTAGCAAGGTTGATATAATCCTTGTGACTATATATATAAGATTTCACTGATTAGTGGCTACTTACATAGTTGAAGTTGCACTCAAAATGGAGGGGAGAGATGAGGATGTGAGGGTAGGAGCCAACAGGTATGGAGAGAGGCAACCAATAGGAACAGGTGCACAGACACAAGATGGCAAAGACTACAGAGAGACTCCTCCAGCTCCATTGTTTGAGCCTAGAGAGTTAACATCATGGTCTTTCTATAGAGCAGGGATAGCAGAATTTGTGGCCACATTCTTGTTTCTTTATGTCACTGTTTTGACTGTGATGGGTGTGGCAAAATCTGCCAACAAATGCTCCACAGTTGGTGTCCAAGGCATTGCTTGGTCATTTGGTGGAATGATCTTTGCCCTTGTCTACTGTACTGCTGGTATCTCAGGTTAGAAATGCAAGCAAACTCAGTACTTAATACTGTATTCTATGAGTATATGAGCTTCATTTTCAGTAAATTGGTATGCTTGTGGACTATAATAACTGTCCAATTGCTTTTGTGATTTTTGTGAATGAAGGGGGTCACATTAACCCAGCTGTGACATTTGGGTTGTTCTTGGCTCGCAAGTTATCTCTCACTAGGACAGTATTCTACATGATAATGCAGTGCTTAGGAGCTATCTGTGGTGCTGCTGTGGTCAAGGGATTCCAATCAAATCAATACGAGAGGCTTGGTGGTGGTGCCAACACTCTGAGTAAAGGATACTCCAAAGGTGATGGTCTTGGAGCAGAAATTGTAGGCACGTTTATTCTGGTTTACACTGTTTTCTCAGCCACAGATGCAAAACGAAATGTTAGAGACTCGCATGTTCCTGTGAGCAATACTTTCCTATAACAATTCACCTTTTCTATTCAATTATATCAAATTTGTAATGTAAGACATGTAAATGTGTTAGATTTTAGCACCTTTGCCTATTGGTTTTGCCGTCTTTCTGGTGCACTTGGCTACAATTCCTATCACAGGGACTGGCATCAACCCTGCTAGAAGTTTAGGTGCAGCTCTTATATACAACAAAGACCAAGCTTGGGATAATCACGTGAGATAGAATTCATCCTTAAATTTGCTTAGAATTTTTCTTCTTTGGTTTGTCATTGAAATCCAAGTTAATTACTGTATATATATTGCACAAACAGCAAATAAGTTCAACTAAATTAGCTAGTGAACTTATGCAACTGATTTTATTTGGTGCAGTGGATCTTCTGGGTTGGGCCTTTTGTTGGGGCAGCACTTGCAGCTTTATACCATCAGATAGTGCTCAGAGCCATTCCTTTTAAATCAAATTGATGTAAAATTGAAGCCAAGCCATAAAAGTAGTACCTGGTATAGACGAAAACTGGGTACTCACAACAAAGAAGATGCTTCTACCTCTGCCCCTTTCAGTTTTCTACTTTTAATAGTTCAAAACTTGTGTTCTTGGAGATGAAATCGAACTTATGGAAAATGTGGTCGGTCTGGTTTATGTCTTTACTGTAATTTATCTTCCAAACGCATATAAAAAACTTTCGGGTTAAAATATAAGTTCACTTATTGTTGTAAAATACACTTATAAGTTTTGTCTGTGGCATTGAATAATTACTATCTATCTTCTATGCGTAATATATGATTCCAATTTCAGTTCATCGGTTTTCAATCGTCAAGATGTCAAAAGATTGAGAGAAAAATCGAAGAAACCGGTAAAGCATTAAGTCATTTACATTCAGGACCATTTGTTTGGATAATACGCCATTTTCTTGTTGTTCTTGCCAAAAGTACCTTGGTATGATTTTAGGATTTTTAGCACTTAATATTGAGTCTCTTCCTTCATAAATGAGAGATGTATTTATAAGCCTTAGTTGTTTTTAATGCTTGTGCGGTGCGCGAAGATGTGTTGTACAGTGATACAGTGAAATAGGTGCATGGGGTGAGGGAGAGGAAGAAGAATTTGTGGTATGGGACGCTAGGTTAAAAATAAGAAAGTATGAGTAAAAGTAGATAGGTGAAATAAATGAGAGATTTTTTTTACTTTAGACGCTAGTTCAAATATTTAGAAAAGTTTAAAGGTTGGAAAATGATATATTGATATTCATTTTTGACATTTTTCACAGTGCCCGGTTGCTTTTCATTGGTCTAGATCATTATATTTTGTAATTATTTTTTTGCTAACGTGGAAATCAAATCCACTTGCAATGGTGTTTTCGAAGGTTGTTTAGTGAAAATCTCATCCAATTGCGAGTTTCTTTTTTGTTTGTTGCTGCTAATAGTTGCGAGTTTCTTCTTCGTTTGTTGCTTGTGGTGCTTGTTGGTTAGATGTAATATCCATCATTCGAGTATTGTCTGTTGTGAGACCTTTCTGTTCATTCTTTAACTTTATTTTTGGTGTCATTCTCTATTTATATGTCATTCTCTATTTTTAGTGTTCTCTCTTTGTTTCACTCAGATTTAGGATGAAAAAGTTAGTTTTTGGAGTTGTTGTTATATTTGTACTAGTGTAGTCAAGAGAAACGACAGCGGTTATTTTCGCTTATAGACAGCGGTTCCGCAACCGAGATATATACTGACGAGGTAAAAAGTCTACATTTTTTGTCTCGGTTCTGAACCGAGACAAAAATATGTACGTTTTTGCCTCGGTTCAAATACAACCGATGTAGTAGAGGGTTCATCTTTTTTACTTTTTTTGTTCTGCTAGACTTTTGGCCTCGGTTTGTAGTTGAATCGAGGTCGTAAAAGAGTTTATTTTTTTTCCTCCAATTATATGCATCGGTCTTATGCCTGTGCTCAAGCTCCTTGACAAAGTTAATAACACCTTCAATTATAGAAGCTTGATCACCCTTCAATGGCTAACCAGACTAGACAAACAAAAAAAAAACAAACAAATTTTTTCAGTACGAAGGAAGCAAGTAAAGAAACAAATAGGTAAGAACAAAAGAAGGAAGAGGAGCGAAGTACCCTTTGGATATAAGAGTTTGGCATGAGAGAGCGAAGAACAAAAAGATATTTGATATCACCTTTGGAGATTGAGCTTCAACAAGAGCTTGGAAATGCTCCAACTCTTTACTTTCTAGAAGAAATATAGCTTATAAGAAACTATACCACCAACAAGAGACAATATTTTGAGAACATGAAAAAAATGTACAATCCGACACTTACATGTATTTCTGGGTCTTTAAACTCATAAACCTTTATTCCATTAAACCAAATAAATTCTGAGATTGTGGACCCGGAAGGGCCAATTGTTCGGAGATTCAGCCTAGGGAGAGTTTCTACCAGCCTAATATGTGAAGAACCATGCTTCTTATGCGTTTGATATCTATTACCATAAAAAAGGCAATATCACAAACACCACAAGGGAAAAACAGCAAATTAGCACCAGCACCATCTAAATCGTTACCAGAAAGAAGGCAATATCACAAACGGCCCAGCACCAGCAACGACAATTCCTCCATACATCGCCTTCTCCCACCCCAAATCCAAATCTCTAAATCCAATATCCTCCAAAACAAGACACGACCTCACCATAGTAAAGAAAGGCCTTCCCAAAGTCGCCATCAGATCCGCCACCGAGTGAACATACTCCTCGCTCACCTCGCTCCTTGCCTTCTGTATCAGCCTCACCGCATACTCCAACGGCTCCGAGCAAAGCTCTCCGGCGGTGGTCACAACTACCGGAAACCCGAAGCAGCTACCAGAAGTGGCGGTCATGAGCATCGTTCCTCCGCTGAGGCGATGGACTGCACCCAAACCCTACGTACTTCCCTCCCTACGTTCTTCAGGCCGCAAATTGTTCTCCGCCATCTTCCTCGCGAAGAAGCTTTCTTTGTTCGTCGCCGAGGCCTCCAATTGCGACCGCGTGATGTCCTCTGTCCACCTAGACCTCGCTAGCACACCCGTGCCGTTCGAGCTCCTGATGGCCCCGGTTGACATGCTCCGAATGTCTGCCGGACGCCCCCCGTTGTCCCAAATGTCCCATCCTCCCTCGTTAGGTCTTCGCGTCTGCGTCAGCGGCTCGCCGTGCCTCGCCGCGCTCGCCGCCAACGTTTAGTCTGTCGCGGTGAAGAAAGAGTGCAGAAGCTTCAAGCTTCTGGATTTTGAATGATGAAGAGAAAAAAGAAATGAAATCTGGATACCCAAGGCTCGCGAGAAAGGATACCTAAGGCCAAGGGATTTCCTCTGATTAGGGTAAATTACCCCTTTCAAACAGAACCTTTTTGCCTCGGTTGGTCAGAGAACCCAGGTAGTATGGCAATTTCAAAAAGTTGGCAGAACATTACGTATCGGTTTCGCTTATGACCGAGGTAATTTGGTTTTTATGCTTCGGTTCCCCTGCAACCGAGGCGTATAAGTTTGTTAAAATTGCAAAAAAAGTCACCGCCTTTACATATGCTTCGGTTCTTTGACAACCGAAACATATGACCCGCGTTCTTAACCCTGTTTTGCACTAGTGTTAGGTATGGTTTATTGTTTTTTTGTTTGTGGATTTCTCATTATTTGTTTCTGCTTTTAGTGGCTGAATGGTCATTTTGGTTTCTTTGTGTTTCGTTCCATTATTTTTATTATGGTGTTATTGGACTATATTTATAAAATTTAGTTCATTTGTTGGGAATGAAGGGAATGGATGTCAATCTACCCGAAACATCATCTAACACAAAGATCAAATTTCTTAGTGCAATGAAAATTAAAACTCAATAACAAAAATGCAAAATAAATGACAACAAAGACAAAGTGGTGGCAACCAACAAAATAATGTATAAAGTTTGTAGAATTTAACAAAAAAGAAATTCATGCACTAACCAAGGTTATTTGTTCCTAGTCTATCTCCAACATCATCTAACTCACCACATCACAACACACATATGTCAAATTTCGTGATTTAAGGAAAATTAAAATTCAATAAGAGAACTATAAAATAAATGGACACTAAAGACAAAATAAGTGGATAGCAGCCTACAAAATTATGTCACTAGTGTAGAAAAGGTCTTCAACGTCACCCTTTAGACGTCCAATCCTCGAATATCTAATATAAGAAATGATCGGTGACATTTTCATAAATAAAACAACTATTTATACGTCGGCTATGGGAGGTCCCGATGTCTACACATTCATATACGTCGGCTCTCCCAAATGGAAGCCAAAACTAAACGAAAAAGTAAAAAAAAAAAAAAAATTATTACTCATAAACGTCGGTGTGCAGGGGGCTGACGTCTATAGTCTATTTATACGTCGATTATCCATATCAGACGCCTAAAGGGTCAGTCCAGAATACAAAAAGTAACCTTTTGACGCCATTTATACGTTCGATCCCGCCAATCCAACATCTAAATGCTCATAAACGTCGGCCCCCCTTCCCACCGACACCGAATGGACTGCCAAAAGTGACTGTTTCATTGCCCAAACGTCTAAATAGGGCCTAGACGTCGGCCGCCCCCATCCCGGACGTCTAAAGTCTGCTCCAAAATAAATTTTTAAATGCTTTAAACGTCGACTTGGCAGGGGAGCTGACGCTTAAACATCATTTAGACGTCAGCTAACCGACGTCTAAAGGTCTGTTAGTAACCAAAACCGCGAGCGAGGCAGCAGTTACGCGCACTCACTGGTCATCGTTAGGGATGGAAAAAAAATCCGCGTCCGCGGATATTCGCAGATAAAATCCGCGACGGATAGTTGGTATCCGTAGATATTTAGTATCTGCGAGTTGCGGGTAGCGGGTTCTTTAATACCCACTTATAAACGGGTCGGGTGCAGGTATTATACTATCCGTACCTACGGATATCTGCTATCCGCAAAAAATAAAAATAAAAATTTTAATTTATATTTTATTAAGTTAAATTTAATTAAAATTAACATTAATTTATATTTTATAAGGTTAAATATAATTGAAGTTAAATTTTAATTTATATTTAATTTAATATATATTATATTTTATATATTTTTTGTAAATTTATTTAAGTTTTTTTATAATATTTTATAAAAATATATTTTTTTAAATATTTGTGGGTATCGGCAAATATGCACCGGTATTTTTTAAGCGGGTATCTGTGCGGGTAGCGGGTGAATTTTTTTGTCGGGTCGGGTTGCGGGTAGGCACTATCCGTGCCCGACCCGACCCGTTGCCATCCCTAGTCATCGTCTTCCTCGCGTTTTGTCTCCTCTGTATTGCATTTTAGGTTCGATTTTCACTATTTAAAATAATTTTTACTCCGATTACATTACTCTTTGATGAATGATCTTTCATTTGAACTGATTAAAATGTGTTTTCGTTGAGTTTTGGGTGCAGTTTTGCTCGTGTGCTTGGGTGGCGATTTCTTGCGTTTTATACTCCTCAATTTCCCTTCACTACGTTTTTAATCTGTTAAGAAGGTTAGCATTCTTGTTTAAAAGTTTTTGTCTATGCATGTTATTGGCTTTTGGAATTGCATGTTATTAGCTTTTGGATATGAATGTTATTGGCTTTTGGATATTCATGTTATTGGCTTTTGGATTTGCATGTTATTGGATTTTGGATATGTATGTTATTGACTTTTTGATTTGCATGTTATTGGCTTTTGTGTTGTTAGTTAAAACATGTGATAAAGTTTGTTGTGTTATCATGATTTACATGTTATAAGTATGAAATCATTGAGTGAAACTTAGTTCCTGTTTGAAATTTAACACAAACAATTAATCTTTTAATCGTTTATGTTAAATTTTGAATTCTCCAATTAGACAGTTTAGGAAAATTATTTTTCATAATTTACTATAATATGTACGTTGGAATTTATGAATAAGATTGATAACATGTATATAGGGTTTGCAGAATTTAATACAACAAAATTATATGCACCAACCAAGATTATTTGTTCCCAATTAACATCACAACACATAGAGGTCAAATTTTGTGGTTTAATGAAAATTAAAACTCAATAACATATATAGCTTCAAAATAAGTGGACAACAAAGACAAAATAAATAGGTAGCAGCTCACAAAGTATGTACAAGGTTAGTAGAGTTTAATACAACAAAATTTATGCATAAGCCACTAGTAAAAAAATGGGATTTGAAAGCGCCCCATACGCATCGGTTTCACCAAAACCGAAGCATATAAAAACACGGTGGCAGAACCGTAAATAAAGCTACCCTATATGCCTCGGTTGCTCTAACACCCGATGCCTAAAGCTGCATACGAACACGGTTCTAAGCAGAACCGAGGCATATGTGTTTGCCAGCAGACCTGTCAGCAGAACTGCCAACACCTGCAACGCGCTACTAACTCGGTTCTGAACGAACCAAAGCGTAAACCTCAAAATCGAAATCGGTTCTTGGAAGAACCGAGGTATATCTCTCTGCTGCAGACTTGCCACCACCTGTCCCCACCTGCCTGACAAGACTTGCGAGGCAACGAACTCGGTTCTGGTGAGAACCGAAGCAGTAGGATGATCCAGACCTGAAAAAGCTCTGCCAACCTCTGAAATTTCAGACGTTTCAGCTTCCATTTATGCACCGGTTGATTCTAAACCGAGGTCGTAACGTGTTTATGCCTCGGGTGTGCGAAAAACCGAGGCAGTAAGCTTCTGTTTAGGCACCGGTTTGTTTTAAACCGAGGTGGTATTGTGTTTATGCACCGGTTAAGTGACGAACCGAGGCATATATTTTTAAATTTCTTCCGTGAACGCAACCGCCTTCGCTCATCTTCTTCTCAGCGCCGCTACAGAAACAAAACGTTGCTTCCGCGTTTGCTCCCACGGCCTGTCGTCTCCTCCTCTAGGCGTTTCCACCGTTTATCATCGTCGTCTCCTCCTTTCCGGTGTGGTCGCGTGTGCCTCCGCTTTGCGTCTGCCTCTGCTTCCATCTGTGGCTGCCTCGACTTTGGTGGTTGCGTCTGCCTCTGCTTCCTTCTCTGTCGCCGGTGCCGGTGCTTCCATTTCAATCGCGGATTTCATTCTCGCCAACTTGCTGCCACGCTCCCAGGTAATTGATCCTAAAACTTTCTCCATCTTCATTGCTTGTGTAATTTGTGGTATTGATATAGAAACTTTGGCATGAAAAACAGTACTAAATTAACCAAATTAATTCATTGCTTGTGGTTAAGTAATCAAAACTAAGGAAAAAATAGAAAATGTTTTACGTGTGGTATGAGATAAATATGAAGGTTATTTTAATGTGTAGATTATTATTGCTAGTGTAGAAAAATGAGATAAATATGAGGGTTATTTTAATGTGTAGATTATGATTGCTAGTGTAGAAAAATTTATTCTTGATAAACTTGATTTAATAAGGATATATATTCTTCAAATCTTATGATATGCTTGAATTAGCCTTAGTTTCCCGTTTAAGATTCACTACAAAAATTATTTACTATCTCCATATTTTTTTAACAAACATACTTTTTAGAAATGAAAATAGAGGAGATGGTAATAATAATTTACAAGTATTGAATCTTGAATTGTCCGGTTGGATAGTTTAAGAAGAGTAATAACTTTTTCATAGTTTATTATGACATATCAATTTTAATATACATGTCTTAAATTTCACGAAAATTTGTCGTTGTGTTTTGTATTGATCTTCGGGTGCATATTTGATTGTGATTTATAATCACTTTCATTTCGTGTAACCTGAAGACCAATGCGAAATGCTGGCAAAATTTCGTGAAATTTAAGATATGTTGTTTAAAATTGATATGTTTAATAAACTAAAAAAAGTGAATCTTCTTGAATGGGATAGGGTCACACCTTGAATACAAACACGATCAAAGTGATCATTCAAGATTATTGAAATTGTGTAAACAATTTCAGTAAACATGCGTACGGATAGAGGGTGGATTAATTTACCACGC
The DNA here is from genome assembly GCF_029865625.1 of Vigna umbellata. Classification (NCBI taxonomy): domain Eukaryota; kingdom Viridiplantae; phylum Streptophyta; class Magnoliopsida; order Fabales; family Fabaceae; genus Vigna; species Vigna umbellata. The sequence continues at coordinate 26,405,165 of NC_142167.1, read as the reverse complement.
ATCAGCACTGAGTACGAGAGAGGGGTAGAAGACTTTATAGAGTTTGCGCAACGTAATGCGAGTACAAGTGGTGATGATGAAGTCAAGTTCAGATGTCCCTGTGTGAACTGTTTGAATGGGAGGAAGTTGAACGCAACTGATATTAGGGAGCATCTTATCTGTGATGGTTTCATACGAAGTTATTCAACATGGATATGGCACGGCGAATTAACAGACTTTCCAACTGTCTCTCCAACTGGAAATGTTTATGATTCCACAATGGATATGGAAGATCAAGCAGAAGAAGACAACTTAGAGGACATGATCCGCGATGTTGGCGCAGAAGCTTTTGCCCAAGCGCATGTGTATGAAACGATGTCCACTGATGCGGAGACTCCTTTGTATGCGGGTTCAACTAAGTTCACACGGTTGTCAGTGGTGTTAAGGCTGATGAATTTAAAGGCGAGCAATGGATGGAGTGATAAGAGTTTTACAGAATTGTTGTCGTTGTTGAATGAAATGCTGCCAGATGGAAATACGTTACCCAATCGTAATTATGATGCAAAAAAAATTCTCTGTCCGATGGGTATGGAATATGAACGGATACATGCATGTCCGAATGATTGCATATTATATAGGAATGAGAATGAAGTTTTGATAAAGTGTCCAAAATGTGGGTTATCACGATACAAGTCAAAAAACAACGGTGAAGAAGGTGGCATCACAGAAAAGAATGGTTCTGCTTTGAAAGTAGTTTGGTACCTTCCACTAGTTGCCAGACTTAAGCGTTTGTTCGCGAATCCCAGAGACGCTAAAACCCTAAGATGGCATGCAGATGAGAGAACAATTGATGGGTTGCTTCGTCATCCGGCTGATTCAAAGCAATGGAAAATTATTGATCAAGAATTCCCCCAATTTGGTGAAGAATGTAGAAATCTTAGGTTTGGCTTAGCTACTGATGGAATGAATCCATTTGGTAATTTAAGTACCAATCACAGTTGTTGGCCCGTTATACTGATAATTTACAACTTAACTCCTGGATTATGCATGAAAAGAAAATACATGATGTTGTCAATGTTGATATCTGGTCCAAAGCAGCCTGGAAATGACATCGATGTTTATCTAAGGCCACTAGTTGAAGACTTGAAGTTGTTGTGGGTTGATGGGGTTGAAATATTTGATGCCTTTGCTTCAGAAACTTTCATGATGCATGCCATGTTATTTTGCACCATTAATGACTTCCCAACTTACGGTAATTTGTCGGGGTACAGTGTGAAAGGTCATCGACGATTTTTACAATCTAATCATCCATATCGAAGGTTAAAGAAAGCATTCAATGGAGAATAAGAGAAAGACAATGCACCCATTCCACTTACTGGACTTAAAGTTGCTGAGAAAGTTAATAGAGTACATCATATATTTGGGAAAACGTCGAAGAAGTCTTCTGTAACGACCCCTTGGAAGAAGAAATCAATATTCTTTGATCTTCCATATTGGTCAAAGTTAGATGTTAGACATTGCATAGATGTCATGCATGTTGAGAAAAATATTTGTGATAGCTTGATTGGTACACTACTAAACATCCAGGGAAAAACAAAAGATGGAGTGAAAGCGCGTTTGGATTTGGTTGACATGAAGATCCGAGAAGATTTGGCACCAAGAGAGATTGGTAAACGTACTTATTTGCCCCCTGCATGTTACACAATGTCCAAACAAGAGAAAATAAGTTTTTGTCTTTGTTTAAAGAGTATCAAGGTACCACAAGGATACTCTTCAAATATCAAGAGCTTAGTGTCAACGCAGGACTTAAAGCTTGTTGGACTGAAGTCTCACGATTGCCACGTCTTAATGCAACAGTTGTTACCAGTGGCAATTCGTGGAATTTTGCCCAAAAAAGTTAAGCTGACCATAACTCGATTGTGCTCATTTTTCTCGTCAATTTGTAGTAAAGTCATCGATCCTACAAAGTTAGATGAACTTCAAAGCGAAATTATCATCATCTTATGTCATCTAGAAATGTTTTTCCCTCCATCCTTTTTTGACATCATGGTGCATTTACTTGTTCATTTGGTCAGAGAAATAAAGTTGTGTGGACCAGTATACTTAAGATGGATGTACCCTATTGAGCGTTATATGAAGATTTTGAAAGGGTACGTCAAAAATCAATATCGTCCAGAAGGTTCAATGATTGAAAGATATATTGCTGAAGAAAGTATTGAGTTTTGCTCTGAGTATATGACTAAAGCAAATCCGATAGGAGTCCCTCGGACATCATGGTTGAGTAGATGTTCTACAAGTAAAAGCATCCGAGGTGTGAATGTGGTGACGAAAAGTCGTGAAGAATTGATGCAAGCACATCTGTACATATTAAACAACACAGATGAAGTGATCCCATTTTTAGAAGCACACAAAGCCGTTGTAAAGGACAACTATCCACGACAATCAGAGAAATGGCAGTTGATGGAGCATAACAGAACATTCTTGTCCTGGTTCAAATCTGAAGTTTTGAAAGAATCACGGTCCTCTGAGACTTTGTTGTGGTTAGCAAATGGCTTGAAGTTTGATGTTGTATGTTGTACAGGCTACGAAATTAATAATTGCACATTCTATACAAAGACTTTGGATGATAAAAGCACAGTACAAAATAGTGGCGTCAGTCTATAAGCTGAGTCGCTACAGTTTTCCACATCCAAAGATCAAAATCCTATAGTTGGATCCATGAGATACTATGGTAGAATTGAAGAGATATTTGAAGTTGATTACACTAAGTTTTCCGTTGCACTCTTCAAATGTAAGTGGGTAGACAATAAGAGTGGTGTCAAAATAGATGAATCTGGTATGACACTTGTTGATTTTCGAAAGGTTGGTTATAGAGACGAACCGTTCATAATGGCATATCAAGCAAGTCAGGTTTTTTATGTCAAAGATCCTGCGTCTGACCATTGGTATGTTGCTCTCCAAGGAAAAAGGCAAATTGAAGATAAAGAAGAGAATCTAAGTAATCTTCATATCGCTGACAGCCATCCATTTAAAACGACAATAAATTTGGATGACGACCCTCTAATTGATGATATACAAGCAATACGAGAAGATCACAATGAGGGAATATATATATGACCAATCCATATGATTATGTATGAATTTCATGTTTGTGTAAATATTTATGGCTTTTGTTTTATAATATATGTTATTTTATAAGTGCTTTATTTATATTTCATCTTATTTATCTTGACAGATATATGGCTGAGTCACCTCATTCGTCAGGCGATGAAGTCCCCACCACTTCTAGACGGACGAGAGGAGCAACGAGGTTACGTCAGCTTATACTTAGAAGAAATGCAGGTGAGAGGACACCTGTCATTATTGACGTGGTCACTGGAGTTGCATCTGGCCCAAATGCAGATGTATTTAGGTCTTACCTTGGAGTACTAGCACGTGATCGTATCTCTATACTTACTCCACCCTTTGACCATGTTTCTGAGGCTGATCGGAATCTCATCTGGCAAGATCTATTGGTAAGTTAAGCAATATTGCTCCAAATTCTATATTCATTATATTGATAAATCTGTATTGATATAAGGTTATATTTCTTTGTTGCAGATAACATTTGATATGCCAAACGTCGAGAGCTTAAGGAATAAGTGTTTATCTGCAATTGCAGAAAGATTTCGAGGGTTTAAGACAAAATTGACGTCTAGATATATATTTGGACCAAAAAGTAATGAAAATCCATGTTCCAAATATTCAGCAATTGATGAAGAAACATGGCGTCAGTTTGTAGAGCTTCGATCATCCGAGGAGTGGCAGGTAAGTGCAGTAAAATCATTCAATTCATCATTCATAATTCTCTACCATGACAATTGTTTCATTTTGTCACAGGAAAAAAGGTCAAAAGCACAGGGAATAAGCGCTCAGAATAAAAATCCACACCTATTGTCTCGTGGTGGATATAGGAAGCTGGAAGAAAAAATAATGAAGCAGAAGTCAGATAGTAGACTTCCACTTTCTGAGGTGGTGACCCTCCTCCTCCTCCTTCACCACCATCTCGGCACGACAAGTGGAAGTTAGCCCGTATAAGACCATCGGGCTCCTACACTTCCGAGTCTGCCAGAGAAATATCTGAAAGAATTATAAGATGTCATTTCTTTAATCTGTACATATTAATTTTGTTATATATATTACATAGATCTTTCAAATGATTTTGAACTTTTGTTATGTGACAGGACTCCTTGGTTGAGCAGAGCTCCCAAGGTCAATTCACACAAGAAGGTCGTCAAGATATTCTTGCCACAACTATTGGACGACCTGAGCACCCAGGACGGGTGCGTGGTGCTGGGACTGGCATAGGCATACGACAATTTTTTGGGTCTTCCTCGCGTCCATATTCATACGAAAAGATGAAGGAGGAAATAAGAAAAGAGATGACGCAGGAGATCACAAAGAAGGTTCGAGCAGAGTTGTATGATGAAGTTGCTGGAAATGGTTGCGCGCCAGTTCCAGCAGCATTATGAGGATTATGGCAATCGTCCTCCGCCATCTCCTGTAGCGGAACATGTTGTGCCCCCTACAGGTAAAATTATTTATTTTTGGTTACTAATTTACTTTTTGCATAACCTAACATTTAATTTGACAGGTAGAAGCGGTAAAGGAAGTTGCTCAGCTGCCGGTGCCCCAGGGGACGACATGGATGACACTCGTCCATGTCAGTTATATATTCTCTCTGATACTGGGACCATGCTAGTGGCTCGTGGTACAATTTATGAGACAGCCACTGTAGTGCATGGTGTACAGCTTGCAGAAGATGAGGTCAAGGTCACGGTGGATGAAGTTGTCATAGCGGATGTCGTTCTTCCTATGCCTACATATGAGTTCTTCACTGTGGAAGAAGGATTTAAGTCCTTTGTCGTTTGGCCTAGACATTTGGTTGGTGATGTATCTAATCCCCCGGTAAACACTCGTACTATATACTTCTCAATTTTAATATTTACTTCTAATTGACGTTATAACATAACCATTTTTACATTTAACAGCAGATAGGTGAAGAGGAAAGTCCTCCACCGAAGAAGACTCATTTATCTGAGGATGACCCTCTTGGTGCGTTAGACGAGCTTTCTAAAATCATTTCAGATGTGCCAATGAATGTACACTGGGATTCTACTACATTTGGAAGAGAAGCTCAGATCCCATTGTACTTGCATCATCAAGATGTTAGGGAGCTTGCGTCGGGTAGAGAAGAAATTAATATTACACTCATTCAGCTGTGGATGATGTAAGTTTATGAAAACTTTTATATATAATTCTATTTTATCAACTTACTTATATCAGATTATTTCTTCATTTTAGGTATATGTTTGATGTTAGTAACAAGAAGGGGTTCAACGATGTATATGGGTTCATTGACCCCTCTATGACTCATGAAAGAAATAAATTTGATGATATCCAGACATACATCACCACCTGCTTTGGAATGGGGAAGGAGATATATTTTCTCCCTTATATACATGGGTAAGTGAAGTTTGTTAACTTCAACACATTCATTTATTAATTTTGGTATATGATTCATAAGTGATTACCAATTTCAGGTGTCATTGGCAGCTACTTGTGATCTCCATACCGGAGAACACTGCTGTCTGGTTTTGTTCATTGCAGAAGTCTCCTCCCAGCCCTCTTAGACATGTAGTAGATTAGTAAGAATCTCAATGTGTGGAATTTTTTTTTATATAAATGTATGCTAAAGGAGTTTTTTTTTAATAGTTCCCTTGCAACACATATGATGTTATCTGGGAGATCTACTGCTACAGCTAAAAAGCTTGCATGGGTTGCCCTTAAGGTTTGGTATTTTAGTCCATACTTTGTTACATTTTGTTCCATTCAAATGATGTTACTTAACATTTTATAATTATGATGATATATTGTAGTGTAATAGACAAATGGGGTCATATGAATGTGGTTACTACGTTATGTTTTGGATGATGACCATCATTCGTGCACATTACACCACTGGATGGGAAACGGTAATATTTAGGTTTGAATTTTATTTTCTCTATATTTGGATTTCATAGACACTAATTGAAATCACTATGTTTTATGCAGAGATTTAATAGGACTGCTCAAATTCCAGAGAAGTCAATTCAACTTGTGAGGAAAACACTTGCTAAATATGTAATTCATTTATATAATAGTATGTAGTAGATATTAGGATATAGTAAGTTCTAAGTTTATGTTTCTAAGTTGTTTTATGTTTTTCTACATTATTATAAGTTTAACATGTACATTGCATTGATTTATGCTTGAAACTTGATTTATGATTTCATTGGATTGATTTATGTTTCTAAGAAGTTGATTTATGATTCCATTCAATATATTTATGTTTTAATATAATTTTAATTTAAAATATACATTTTTGCATTATTCTGGACTGTTCTGGTTATAAAAATATATGCAGGTCTGTTTCTGTGGTTGGGAATGTTGCAGAAACAGACATCATTTTAAAAAAAAACGTATTTATATGCCTCGGTTCAGGCCAAAACCGAAGTCGAAAAACCACTTACGGCCTCGGTTATGGTCAAACCCGAAGCAAAATGTGTTGCGGAAGAGAAAAAAAAAAGAGTCTACTGCCTCGGTTGTAGCCTGAACCGAGGCAGTAGAGTGAGACTTATTGCCTCGGTTAAAGGGAACCGAGGCATAAAGTCCTACGAAAAAAAAATTAAAAAAACCAAAAACTTTACTGCTTCGGTTATGGATGAACCGAGGCCAAATCCTCTTCTTTTATGCCTCGGTTGGGAACCGAGACCAAAAGTGTTAGACTTTTTACCTCGCCTGAATATGCCTCGGTTCAGAAACCGCTGCCTATAGATAAAAATAACCGGTGTCGTTTCCCCTAACTGTACTAGTGAGCTATGGTTATTTGTTCCCAATCTACCCAAACATTATCTAGCTCGCCATATCACAACACACAGAAGTCAAATTTTGTGGTTCATGTTGAAAATTAAAACTCAATGGAACTGAAAAATAAGTGGACCAAAGGCAAAATAAATGAATTGCACAAAATTTAGTAAAATAGATAAAGAGACAACACTAAAATAGAATGATACTAAAAACATAATCAAAGAATAAACAGAACAAGTCTCATAACAGACAATACTTGAATGTTGGGTCTCACATATGGCCAATGAGCATCGTAACCAACAAACGAAGAAGGAACTCTGGATGAAATTTTCACTTAACAACCTTCAAAAGCCTAGGTTTTGCAAACATAAAGACCAAAGCATGAAATTTTCAAACATCCACACAAATACATTTAATTTCCACATCAACAAAAAACATAATTAAAAAATAGGTTTAAATGCTTACTTCGTCCCCATGTTAAGGGGTGAATTTCTGTTTAGTACCCAGTTTTAAAAGTGAAGACATTGAGTCTCAAAATTGTAAAAATTGTATGAATAAAGTCCTATCCGTTAAATTGATAATAACGTTGTTAACTTCTACACTTTTATTCTCTTTAATATGCTCTTTCTGTCACCTTTTTCTCTCTCTTTTCTATTTCTCTCACCATTACCTAAAAACAGAGAGTGAGAACTATAAGTTGAAGCTCGGAGGCGATGGTGGTTGGAATATGGCAGATAGAGTAAGCTGGTGTAAGACTGGTTCTAGTCAGATAGAGTATTCCACGTTACAAGCTTCTGGGAAGTGTCTGAAGCGATTTTGAAGGCCACGAGAGCGTCAAAATCTGGGTTACTGGAACCTTGAACCGTGAGAAGAAGAAAAGGAAAAACCAGAAATGGAGCAAGGTGAGAGAGTGTTGCTGCCATTGTTACTCTCGCAGAGAGAGAGAGAAAGGAGCGACATAAGAGTGTTTGCATTTGAGGCTGTGTAAAAAGGTTGGTGTTAAATGTGGAATTAATGTGAAAATGAAAGGACTTAACGGTAATGGAAGGAGAGTAATAATTTGGATGGAGTTATTGTTATGGAGAGAGGGATTAATTGAAATGAGCGTATTGTGTTAATGCAATTCGTGATTTTTGTGGTTTCTTTACTATCCTTACATCTCTTTATATTCAAGCAAGTTAGTTTCTTTATATATATTTTCTTAATTTGCATATAGATATATTTAATTGTTTTGAAATTTAATAAACACTAAAAACTGAAGTTATTTTCCAATTCTTAAATTTAACTGATAGAAATATTCTTATTCATGGGTGATGGACAAATTTATGAACACCAAAATATGATGTCACAAACTTGTTTTTCAATCGGCAAGTGTGACCGAATCGTTCAAGTAATAAACTTGGTAAGACCAAGTATCGTTCTTCCCAAAGGACTCACGGCCTAGTTTAGTTGTGTGATTTATTGATTAGCTAAGACTTAAAGACGAAATATTTGGATTTTTATATGCAAAAGACGAAAATTAAATATGTATGCATGAAGTTTTGATCAATGGCAAAAAGCAAAAGATAAACACTTTCAATGAAATATGAATATGTTGTTGGGGGTCAATTTCATCTTATCCACTCTCATATATTTTAGGAATTCAACATTCAAATCATCATTGTTAATGCCACTTTCTAAAGTACCTTTCAAGAAGGCTTCTCTCTAATCACGAGTTCATACAATTCCTAGCATTCCTAATGATTAGTTCATAAGTGCAGGAGCTTAACGACAACCAATTTAATATTGGGAGAAATTCCCCGGATCTAGACTTCCCCGTACGCGCCCGTATCGACAAAACCAATAATCATGCATCGAATGAGTTAAACAATGCAAGCATTACGCAAAGAGGAAAAACCCTAACTAATGATGAAAGAAAGCATAGATCTTAAATAAAAGATGTAAAAACAAATTCCATATATGAGAGCTTCAAAAGATTACATTGATTCCCCAACAAACATACAGAGTTTAGTTCACCATATTCATGGTGAACCTAGATGAATAATAATGAAAGAATGAAAGAGATAGAAAAACCCGAGAAAGAGAAGAGGAGAGCTGTCACCATCTCCCAATCTACCCCAAGGGGTGGAAAAGTGTGTTTCTACTTCCTTCCAACCAAAGATACCTAACCCTAGGAAACCCTAAAGCTTATATATTATTCGTAAATTACAGAAAATTAGGTCCAAGCCCATAAAAGTGCCGCTCAGCGGTAAAGTACCGCTCAGCGGTAAGTGCGTGAAACGTTTCTTCCCCTCAGCGGCCATTTTGCCCCTCAGCGGACCTCCCGTAAGCTCCTGAGTGCCGCTCAGCGGTAAACTACCGCTGAGCGGTGACTTCGGCTTCTCCTTTTGCACTTTTTGATGTCTTTTCTGATTCCATATCTCTCCTTCTTCACTTCTTTCACCAAATTCACCTTAAAACCTGCACAAAAGCACTGAAATCAAGCATAAACCTGTCCAACTCTCTTATTTATGAAAATATGAAGAAAAGAATGATTTCAAGCTAGTTTCTAAGTATAAAGGTTGCTTTTAGTATCAATTTTAAGCATGAAAATAACAGTTTTTCAACTGTTATCAATGGGAGATTCAAATTCTTCACTTTCCTCTGTCCTTGACAGACACTCTACCATCTTCTCTACAATCACTGATTCTTTTTCCTTTAATAGGTTCAAGTGTTTGTATATTGCCTCACGTAAAAAGGTGAATGCATGCTACTTGGAAATATCAACAGTGAATTGGCATTTATACAGTGCAAAAAACAACCCATTCAACAATTGCTACTTTAAGGCTACATTACATTAATACTAGAAATATAAAGATTTCTTCCTACAACAGATGGGGGCGAATCATGTCCACCAATAAATAATCCATAACTGTTCATTGTTTGTTATCCATATTCATCCGATAGACAAAAGTAAAAAAACTTCAAAGGGATAAGAAAAATTATGAGTTTGTTTCTGTTATATAATAGATATCTACTTCATATCCATGACCACTTCATAAACCGAAAAGAGAATAAAACATTGCCTCTGCATAAAAGATCCGTGCGCCACTGTTAAAAGGATTTTAAGTCTTCTTTTCTATTCTTGCCATGGGACCCATACCTTATCATTTATCATTTAAATCTTACATATACACCTCTAAAACCATGCAGAACTTCCCTTAATTCACTTTCTCCTATAATTTCTCCACGCTTATCTGTGTTAAATGAGTTTTACCCGCCGCATCCATGGAAAAAGAAGTTTGATACTACAATCCAATATATTAGTACAGGATATGTAAAGGAGAGAGATGAAAAAGTGAGGAAGAACAGAAAAAGCTGGAACATGACAGGAAATGCAAAGGAGAGAGAAGAATATTGATGCATGTTTTGTTAGATCTGTTACTACTCAGAAGTAGTAATCGATTTTTGTACCCTTTTCCCTTTTCCCTAGCCTTTAATAGGTTGGGGTTTTTTCCTTTCTAATTGTAATTGTAAAAACATTTCTACACAGTATTAATAAAAGTTTAGTTTTCTTTTACCTTCTAGAAGTCTCTCTTCTTCCGATCGGTCTTCTCCTTTTCTTCTAGATGCCATGTTTGGGTGCTGCCACGGAAAGCTCCAGCCCTTTCTCTCTTTCGCGGACCAGCCTCGTCTTTCTTCATTAATGTTCTGACGCGAGTGGCTTCACACACGAGATATTTCTTCTCGTGGGCTTTTATGCTTTGGGCCTCTGTTAAAACAACTACAGGCCTTATTATAATATGGTATCAGAAGAGCAACGTGTTTCTTGACCTGTTCTTGGCATGATGGACAACCCAGATCCCACCACTAATCCCTCTAGCCGGTTTTATCTTCATCCTAGAGAAAATCCAGGTATTACTCTCATTTCCCAGATCCTTAATGAGACTAACTACTCATCCTGGAGCAGAAATTTGAAAAGAGCTATTCTCTCCAAAAACAAGATCAAATTCATTGATGGCAGTATCAACAAGCCACCAAGAACTGACCCTTTATTTGAGGCTTGGGAGAGATGTGATACAATGGTTTTATCTTGGATGAACAAGACCCTTTCACCTCAGATTGCAGTAAGTGTTATCTATGTTGATAATGCTAAAGATTTGTGGGAAGAACTTAAAGAAAGATTTTCTAAAGGAAACTACTTCAAGATTTCAGATTTACTACAAGATATTCATTCTATTAAGCAGGGAGAAAGGAATGTCAGCCAATATTTTACTGACTTGAAGATTCTTTGGGAAGAATTAGAATCTCTCAGACCCATACCCTATTGCACATGCCAAATCTCCTGTACTTGTGATTTGTCTAGAGTTTCTCTAAAATACAGAGAGGTTGAACACGTTATTTGCTTCCTAAAAGGCTTAAATGACATATATCATACTGTTAGAACTCAAATTCTTTTGATGGAGCCCCTTCCCAACATCAACAGGGTCTTTTCTCTCCTTATGTAGCAAGAAAGACAAGAAAGACAACATCTTGGAGTCATTGGTCAGAATAATTCTTTTAAAATTTTGGCCAGCACTACTGACAAACCCAATTAGAAATCCCAAGGCCGTGGCACTAGCTCACGTGGTCAAGGAAGAGGAAGAGGGAGAAATCCCAATTATGGGAAACAATGTTCCCATTGTCACAAGATGAATCATACGGTTGATGAGTGTTACTCTAAACATGGCTATCCACCATGGTACAAGAAAAATGACCACCAAAGCAGTCAGGATAGGGGAGGCCAGAATGAATGGAGTTATGTTAATGCTTGCAAAGAAGATTCTACCTCTACCCAGACACATAATGCTCGACAGGAAAATAATAATAATTCTATGCAGACTTTTACTCCTGAACAGATGCAGAAACTGTTTAAAATGATAGAGGGAATTGATAACCCTTCACACAATATTAGTCAAGTGCAAAGAAACAACTCTGGAGACAACCAAGGTAATTTCTCCTGGATTATTGACACTAGGGCCACTGACCATGTGACCCATGAAAGAAAACACTTTATTACTTTTCATAAAATTAAACCCATATCTGTTAAACTTCCTAATAATTCTGTGGTTACAGCCCAACATGCTGGAACCGTTCAATTTTCAGAAAATTTCATCATTTTCAATGTTCTCTACATTCCAGAATTTTCTTTTAATCTTATATCTGTACAAAGTCTAACAAGGGACTTAAATTGCACTCTAACCTTTTCTTCTAAGATTTGCCAGATTCAGGACAACTCTACCTTGAAGATGATTGGGCATGCTAATGTTTACAAAGGCCTCTACTACCTGCAATATTTTCCTATTTTTAGTCAGAATTATGTTCCTAAGTCTGTTCTTTCTTGTAAACATGTTAATGATGATCTGTGGCATTATAAATTGGGAGACCCTGGCCACAAAATCATAGAACAAATATGTAAAAGTTTTCCTTATGTTCAAATGTCATCTAAGACTGTTTGTGATATTTGCCATTATGCCAAACAACATAGACTTCCTTTTTTCCAAAGCACCACTGTTTCTGCTAACTGTTTTGAATTAATACACTGTGATATTTGAGACCTATTTCTATTCCTTCTATTCATGGGCATATACTTTCTTACCATAGTTGATGACTACAGTAGGCATACTTGAGCCTTTTTTATGCACAATAAAGGCCAAACTAGAGAACTTCTACAGAATTTTATTTTAAAAATTAAGAATCAGTTTGGCAAAACTGTTAAATCACATAGATCTGGTAATGGTCCTGAATTTAATTGTATTGCTATGTATGATTCATATGGTATTGAACACCAAAAGTGTTTTGTAGAGACTCCCCAACAAAATTCTATTGTTGAACATAAACATCAATACATATTAGATAAAACTCGCAGTCTTCTTTTTCAATCCATTATTCCTACTTCCTACTGGTCCTATGCTATATCTCATGCCATTTATTTGATAAATAGATTTCCCACATTTGTTCTAAATGGTAAAACTCCTTATGATTTAATATATAACACTCCTCCCACTTATTTGAACTTAAAAACCTCTGGCTGCTTATGTTTTGCTTCCACTTTAGAGCACAACAGACATAAACTTGATTCTAGAGCTAGGAAAGGTGTTTTCTTAGGTTATAAAATTGGTGTTAAAGGATATATCATACTTGATGTTAATACTAGATAAATATTCTTAAGCAGGAATGTCATTTTCTATGAGAATGTTTTCCCTTTCAAGGATCAACAGAATAATGAGACCAATTATGTTGAAAAAGAAATTGAAAGTGTTTTGCCTAATGATTTTTGGTATGTTCAAAACTGTGATGGAACTCAAAATTTTTCTGAGAATAGAAATACTGAGCAGGGATCTGATAACAGTGAAGACACCACCATTAACACTGGTACTGATCACACTAATGACAGAGAAGACCACAGTTCTAGAAGACCCACTAGAGTCAAAAGGGTCCCTGAATATCTAAATGATTACATCCACCAGGTTAATCATTCCTCAACCAATTCTCTACATGTTAAAAATAATTACAAAACTCCTTATCCTATTTCCAATGTTTTATGTTATGACTCTTTGTCGGAGAAGCACCTAAAGTACACTTTGGCCATATCTGCCACTAATGAGCCTAAATCCTATAATGAAGCCAAAGAAAATCATGAATGGGTTACAGCTATGCAAAAAGAACTCAAAGCTTTGCAAGACAATGGTACTTGGTACTTAACTCAACTCCCTCCTGGAAAAAACTCCATTGGTTGTAGGTGGGTTTACAAGATTAAGCATATAGCTGATGGCACCATAGAAAGGTACAAAGCTCGCTTGGTTGCTAAGGGTTATACCCAGCAAGAAGGTATAGATTTTCTGGACACCTTTTCACCTGTTGCTAAACTAACCACTGTCAGAATGATTATGGCCATTGCTGCCTCAAAAAATTGGCATCTACATCAACTTGATGTAGATAATGCCTTTCTACATGGGGACCTAAATGAAGAAGTGTATATGGAACCACCACCAGGGCTGAACATTCATGCAAAAGGTCAGGTTTGTAGGTTAACTAAGTCTCTATATGGGCTGAAACAGGCTAGTAGACAATGGTTTGATAAACTATCATCTTTTCTAATTTCTGTTGATTACACTCAATCTAAATCTAATCATTCCCTTTTTATTAAGAAAACATTCACAAATTTCACAACTATCCTTGTGTATGTAGATGACATCATTTTAGCAGGAGATTCTATCAAAGAAATAGACCATATAAAAGCGCTTCTTCATCATGCTTTGCAGATAAAAAACCTAGGAGAGTTGAAGTATTTTTTAGGCTTTGAAGTTGCCAGATCTAAGAAAGGGAAACACTTATGTCAGAGAAAATATGCTTTGGACATTCTTGAAGAGACAGGGATGCTGGGATCCAAGCTCTGCATTACCTCCTTTCTAAGTGACACCAGTTCCTTATATAAGACAGAGAATTACTTGGCCAATCCTAATTCCTATCGCAGACTAATAGGGAAGTTACTTTATCTCACTAATACTAGACCTGATCTATGTATTTCTGTTAATCTTCGTAGTCAATTTGTTCATTCTCCTATTGATTATCATTATCGGGCTTTGCAGCACATGCTTAGATACATTAAGTCCAGTCCATCACAAGGCCTCTTCTTTGCCGCTGAGTCGCACATCCAAATAAAAGATTTTAGTAACTCGGACTGGGCAACTTGTCCTAACACTAGAAGATCCACCACTGGATTTTTCATCTTCCTAGGACCCTCTCTTATATCGTGGAAGACTAAGAAACAAAATATTGTCTCCAGGTCCTCTACCGAAGTCGAGTATTGAGCCCTGGGTGCCACAGTATGTGAAATCCAATCAATTTCTTACATCCTACAAGATCTCAATGTTGAGACCACTACCGTTGTTGCGCTTTATTGTGACAATAAGTTTGCCAGGCATATTGCTCACAATCAAAGCTTTCACGAAAGAACTAAACATATTGAGCTCGATTGTCACGTTGTCCGTGAGAAGATTCAAGCCAACCTTCTTCATCTCCTACCTATTCGCTCAAAAGAACAGGCTCGCTGACGTTTTCACTAGACTCCCTCACCGCGTGCATTTCCAGTTCATTATTCCAAAGCTTGGATTGATGAACATACACAATCCAGCTTAAGGGGAGGATTTTTGATGCATGTTTTGTTAGATCTGTTACTACTCAGAAGTAGTAATCGGTTTTTGTACCCTTTTCCCTAACCTATTTAAAGGTTACGGTTTTCCCCTTTCTAATTGTAATTGTAAAAACACTTCTACACAGTATTAATAAAAGTTTAGTTTTCTCTTACCTTCTGGAAGTCTCTCTTCTTCTGATCGGTCTTCTCTTTTTCTTCCAGATGCCATGTTTGGGTGCTGCCATGGAAAGCTCCAGCCCTTTCTCTCTCTCGCGGACCAGCCTCGTCTTTCTTCATTAATGTTCTGATGCGAGTGGCTTCACACACGAGATATTTCTTCTCGTGGGCTTTTATGCTTTGGGCCTCTGTTAAAACAACTACAGGCCTTATTATAATAAAGAAAAAGTACAGATTTGTCAACTGGAGTTAACTCCGTTTATGTGAATTTAACGGAAGTGATCTAATTGATACAATTTATACTACTTTGGGATAAAATAGAAGCAGTTTTAAAACCGAGTACTAAACAAAAATTCTCTCCTTAACATGGGAACGAAGTAAGCTATTAAGCGTAAAAAATATAATGATTTGATAGAGACACATGACAATATCAAAACATTGTCAAAACTTAATTAGTGTCAATATATCATTTTCCTAAAACTTGGTAGTGCAAGAAGAAAGCCTCCATCCATTGCAACTGGTGCCCTTGCAAGTTATAAGAAAAAAAACACTAACAAATATTTCTGTTTATAAAAACAAGAGTCTCGAAACTGGTGGATCTTCTCCTTCAATGTCTGAATTTTTTTTATCGTCAACAGAATGATGCCGCATAGGTATCAGAAGTTCATTCCAACTACATAGACAAACGTGTTTTTTTTTAAGTATTTTTGGAGGTTGAGAAAATAGAATTTGAAATAATGTAGATTTGACTTTTTATTTATATCTTTTAAGTAATGTAAGAAATTAATTATACATTATTTTTAACAAAATGGAAAAATTCTTTTTACATCAATTATATTGACAATAAATTTCCACAGCATATTAATTTACAGATACTTTTCTAATAAATAGCCAATGTTAAAAAAATTGTAAATATATTTCTTGTTCTAGCGAAAGTGTAACACCCCGAATTATGCGTTACAATTTATGTTCCATAAAATACATATATAAATTTTTTTTTCAACACCAACAAAATATTACGTTCTTTATTAAAACACAAGTCTTTTGAAAATAAAATTCCACGCAGTTCATAAACTTCTGAAATTTAAAATTTCACACAGTTCGAAAATTCAAACATAGATTTATTTTAGAAATTCCCCATGTCTCCTTTTTTTCCCACAGATCTCTCATCTTCTAAGCAAGTCCAGAACCATCTACTAATTCATCTGAAATAGTTTCTGCTCGCGTATAATATCACACATTATACGATCATTGCATTCACATACACAAACACAAACAGTAGGGTGAGCTAACCAAATCAAGAAATATACATTATCCACAATCTTACTAATATCACAAGTGTGGCAATCAGTCCAATACATGCATCTCGAACATACTCAAGAACAGACTATTACATTCATACTATATAATATTTCTCAAGTCAGAACTATCAGTATATTTACTAGAGTCAATGCAACATATTATTAACCTGCCTACTTACTAAAGCAAAGCAGTCAACAATCCTTCTGTCTACTTACCAAAGTAGTATAACCATGTGATACTGACTACTTACCAAAGTAATCTAACGAGGTGATCTACTTACCAAAGTAGTACAACAAAGTGATATTGTCTACTTACCAAAGTAGCACAACAAGGTGATATCGTCTACTTACCAAAGTAGTACAATAAGATGATATTGTCTACTTACCAAAGTAGCACAATAAGGTAATATTCCGCCTACTTACCAAAGTAGTACGATTTATGCCAAATTAATCTCTCATTATCTCACCTACTTACCAAAGTAGCGTCCGACTTCAAACATCTTCCCTCCCGACTTACCAAAGTCGTAGGAAAATAAATAAATTTCGAATTTACAATTATGACAATAATTCTTATACTACCCATCAAATTTTACCATAAACTTATTTATAATTCATGATTTAACTCAAATAATTATTACCAACTCAGTAATATTCAATATAATTTTATATTCTAATATAGAATATATTATATTACTTATCTTCAAATTTTCAAAATAAAACTACACATACAATTTAAGAATATAATTATTCAAGAATTTATCCAATACAAATAAATTTACTATTTCGTGGAAAGATTACTCTTCACTCATATCAATAATTAAAATCTGAACCAATCAGACTAACAAACAATATGTTTAAATCATATGGTAAAATTTTCAGTCCAATCTAACGATTAATGAGGCGGAAATCATAATTTATGTATAAATGATCAAATAACATAAATTAAGCAGTGTTGAGATCGCTGAGAAGATACCAAACTAATATCTATAATTCTGTATCTTCGATTTAAAATCTGAACAGTCAAAGTATGTCACTATCTTTTAGAAACAACATATTAAAATTTCAGGGTAATCTAACGGGTAACTAAGTAGATATTGAGGTTTTACCGAGGTAACTCAGAGACAGAAGTTTAAGTGGTTCTCGGTTAAACTCAAAATGCGGAATGAATTCCTCTAAGCACAGACATCTAATTCAAAATCGGAACGGTCAAGATCACCTAATATGTCTTATGAACTACATACTAAAGTTTGGGCTCAATGTAACGGTAAATGGAATATATATGAAATTTTTACCATTATAACTTAAGAATAGAATTATAGTGTTCATCAAATATTTCAAACTTTCGAAATTTCTTTCTCTAAACATAGACCTTCAATTACAAATCCGATCGGTCAAATTGTATTAATATCTCTTAGGGATCATATATCAAATTTTGAGGTTGATCTAACGGTCAAATAGGTCAGAATCTATATTTTACCGAGACAACTTAGTAACAGAACCACAGGGGTAACTAATTTACTCAAACATGGAGGATTTATTTCCAAGTACAGACTCTATTTTCAAATCCAAACGGTCAAAGTGTAGTAATAGGTCTTAGGATTCACATATTAGAATTTTAGCTGAATCCAACGGTGAAAACAATTAATAGAAAATTTTCACCACAGTAACTCGAAAATAAGAAATTATAATCATGAAAACCAAATTTACACAAGTCAATAGATAACTACCATTACCAAAATTTTAACACATTCATACTGATATTCATGATCATAACAGGAAAGGATTAGCTCCCCTACCTCTTTTCCTTGCAAGCAATTCTTCACTTTTGATACTCCTAGACCACTACCTTTGCTTGTTTTCACTCTCAAATTCAAAGAAAATTCTAACTTAAATCCCTCTTCTCTTCTCCTCCTCTCTTATGGCCATAATAAGCTTATATCAAGAGAATGAAGCCTCTTGGAAGATGCTTGCAGTAATACAATGGAAAGAAAAAAACAAACAAATGAAAGGGATGGGTCCCCTTTACCAAAACATGCACCCATGTTTCACGGGAGACAAAACATCAACCTCCATGCTTCAATATTGTCTTCTTATTTTCCATATTAGTATTCATTTTTTTTTATTAATTTATAATTATGTTCCTCCTTTTAACCAAAGATTGCCAGCACAAATTGCATCAAATTCAAATAATTAATACAAGAAAAACCAAGCTAAACAAAATGGTAAAAAAAAATACAAACAATAGTCTTTATCTTACATATGCAGAATATGTTTGAAACTAATTATACTAACCAAAAATTTATTTATTTATTATTATTATTTTTCATACTTTCTACATACTAATGCACACCATAATTAATTATTCAAAACCACAACATACATAAAATTACTTTTATTTTTCTATAGGTCTTACATTCACCCCAACTCCAAAAATTTTCGTCCTCGAAAATTAATTGTTACTCAAACAAATAAGGGTGTTATTTAGTCATATGATCCTCTAGTTCCTATGTCATGTCGTGGGTTTCGTCGTTCCAAAGTACCTTCACCATACAAATTTCATTTCCCCGTAACTTCTTTGTTTGAACTTCTAACACCCTTACTGGCATCGCTTCGATAGTAAGATCTTCGCGCACTTGAATGTCATCTGTTTCCAAAACATGAGTCAGATCAGAGACATACTTCCTCAGCTGCGACACGTGGAACACATTATGCAAGTTCGCCAACTATGGTGGTAACGCTACCTCATATGCTACTAGTCCAATCCTCCTAAGAATATCGTAAGGACCGAGAAACTTTGGTGACAACTTCCTTGATTTAATAGCCCTACCTATGCCGGTAACCGGTGTCACACGTAGAAACACATGATCTCCTTCGTTGAACTCAAGAGGTCTCCTTCTCTTGTTTGCATAAGATTTTTGCCGACTTTGCGTTCCACGCATCCGGTCTTGTATCAACTTGACTTTTTTTGTTGTTTGCTGCAATAACTCGGTACCTACTGAAATTGTTTCTCCATCCTGAAACCAGCACAAAGGTGTCCTGCACCTTCTCCCATACAATGCTTCATACGGTGCCATTCCAATGCTCGGATGAAAGCTATTGTTGTATGTGAATTCCACCAAAGGCAATACCTCACTCCAACCTCCCAAATGATCCAATACACACGTTCTCAGCAGATCTTCCAATGACTGAATAGTCCTTTCAGTTTTCCATCTGTTTGAGGATGATATGCTGAACTCATTCTTAACTTCGAACCCAAAGCCTCTTGCAATTGCTGCCAGAACCTTGACGTAAACCTTGGATCCCAATCTGAGACAATGCTATTTGGTACACCATGCAATCTCACTATTTCCTGAATATACAACTCCGCCAATTTCTGCATTGACATTCTCAGGTTGATTGGCAAAAAGTGAGCACTTTTCGTTAATCGATCAACTATCACCCAAATGGAATCGTGACCCTTCCATGATCTTGGTAAGTGAGTTACAAAGTCTATCGAGATGCTGTCCCATTTCCATTGGGGAATATCCAACTGTTGTAACATTCCACCTGGCCTTTGATGTTCTATCTTAGCCTTCTGACATACCAAACAAGAAGATACAAACTTTGCCACATCCTTTTTCATCCCACTCCACCAGAAAGATTCTTTCAAGTCTTTGTACATCTTAGTCATACCAGGATGTATGCTAAGACGACTCTTGTGTCCTTCTTCTAAAATCATCTTCTTCAACTCATCCTTTGTTGGAATGCAGACTCTATTCTTAAAACGAATAATACCATATAATCCCAAACTGAAGTCTTTAGCTTGATCCGTTCCCAACAACTCCACTGTATCTTGTAGACTTGTGTCTTCCTTTTGTCCCACTTTGATCTCTTCCAAGAAATCATTTGTGATCTTTAAATGACAACACCAAAGGTGATCTTGGCTCAGCTGCAATCCCAAGTTCATATCTCTGAACTTCTCTATTAATTCAAACTCCTTCACCATCAAAGCTGACATATGCATTCGCTTCCTACTCAAAGCATCGGCTACAACATTTGTCTTCCCTGGATGGTACTGTAACTCAAAATCAAAGTCCTTCAAGTACTCCATCCACCTTCTCTGTCTCATGTTCAACTCCATTTGATCGAAGAGATACTTCAAACTCTTGTGATCACTAAAGATTTGAAAACGTGATCCGTAAAGATAGTGCCTCCAAGTTCTCAAAGCAAAAGCCATAGCCGCTAATTCGATGTCGTGCGTTGGATAGTTCCTTTCATGAACCTTCAACTGTCTCGATGCATAAGCTACTTGTCGCTTCTCCTGCATCAATACACAACCGAGCTCATGGTATGAAGCATCACAAAACACTTCAAAAGCTTTAGAAGTATCAGGAACTGCTAATACTGGAGCACTTGTCAACCGTTTCTTCATCTCTTCAAAACTTGTTTCACACTTGTCGGTCCATAAGAAAGGTTGTTCTTTACGAGTCAACTGCGTCAAAGGACCCACTATCTTGGAGAAACCTTCGACGAACTTCTAGTAGTAACCAGCTAGGCCCACAAAACTTCTTACTTTTGACACCGCCTTTGGACGTTCCCACTGTAGCACTGCCCCCACCTTCGTTGGATCTACAGAAATTCCTTTGGCAGACATCACGTGGCCAAGAAACTGTATTTCCTCCAACCAAAATTCACATTTAGATAATTTCCCAAACAATTTATGCTTCCTAAGAGTTTCCAACACAATCCTCAAATGTTCTGCATGTTCTTCATGATCCCTTGAATATATAAGAATGTCGTCTATGAACACAACAACAAATTTATCTAGCCACGGTCGAAATATTTGATTCATGTAATCCATGAATATAGCAGGAGCATTGGTCACTCCAAACGGCATCACCACATACTCGTAGTGACCATAACGTGACCTGAAAGTCGTCTTCTGACTATCCTCTGGTTTGACCAAGATCTGATGGTAACCCAACCTTAGGTCAATTTTTGAAAACACACAAGCTCTTCGCAACTGATCCAACAAGTCATCAATTCTTGGTAGTGGGTACTTGTTCTTAATCGTCAACTTGTTCAGCTGTCGATAGTCGATGCACAACCTTGAACTACCATCTTTCTTCTTTACTAACAAGACTGGAGCTCCCCATGGTGACACACTCGGCCTGATAAACCTCTTCTTCAGTAGTTCCTCAATTTGTCTCTTCAGCTCTGCTAGCTCTGTTGGAGCCATCCTATACGGAGCCATAGACATTGGTCCAGCTCCTGGTACCAAGTCTATAGAGAACTCCACTTCCCTGCTCGGTGGCAACCCTGGTACTTCATCTGGAAAGACATCCACGAACTCTTCCACTACCGGAATACCCATCGTCTGAACCTCAAAACTTTTCTTCTCTTGAGCTACCAGTACAAAACACATGGCCCCATCACTAACATCCTTTAGAACTTCTTTGGTTGAGATCAACTCTAAACCATTTGAGTCTGGAAAAACTAATCGTTGTCGTCCACAATCAAGAAGAACGTGATTGGTGGTCAACCAATCCATTCCCAAAATGACATCTAAGCCTTGGAGAGGTAAGGAGATTAAGTTAACTTTGAACTTGCGTCCAAAGACTACAATCGGGCATCCAACACAGATTGAACTGGTTGAGATCTGACCCGATGTTGGTGTAGAAACCATCAATTCATACCTTAGATTACTCACCGGTATACTGAAGTCTTTCAAACAAGTAGAAGAAACAAAGGAGTGCGTAGCTCCGGAATCAAACAATACATGTACACGTTTACCAAACAAAAGGCATGTGTCAAAGATGAGATTACCTGGCTTTGCAGCCTCTTCACTAGTCAAAGCGAAAACCCTTCCAGTTATCTTGGGCTTCACGCCTGAAGAACTTGGTTGTTGTGGTGCATGTGTTATCTTCTTCTCAGGACAAACATGAGCGAAATGTCCTGGCTTGTTACACATAAAGCACCTTTTCTCTTCAACCTTCACTCCAGAGAGCTTAGGACAATCCCTCTTGTAGTGCTCACCACCGCATTCAAAACATTTCACGGTTGTTGGCATAAGCGGTTGGGGTCGCTGATATGGCTTCTTCCATTGCTTTCCTCTAATAAACTTGTTCTTCTGAGTCTTGTCAACTCGGTTTCGGTTTATTTCCAGTAACTCCACCTTTTTTGTCTTCTCAACTAAGGCTGGAAACTCCCTGATTTCAAGAGGTACAATCATTCTTTTCAGGTCATATCTCAGACCCTGCTCAAATCTTTGACACTTCCACCCTTCTGTCATGTGTTGACTATAAAAACGGATAAGATACTCAAACCTATCGATGTACTCTTGCACCGACATCTCATTTTGACCCAAGGCCAAAAATTCTTGCTCCCTTTCGATCTTGGCACTAGTCAGGAAGTACTTTTCCAAAAACTTGTCCTTGAAACTATTCCAAGTAATAGCCTCTTCATCAGATTCCATCAGTCGCTTCATACCATCCCACCAGTACTCTACTTCCTCTTTCAGTATGAAGCTTGCGTAATCTAGTTTTTCCTCATCTGTGCACTTGATCACATGAAAGATCTTCTCAATGTCCTTGATCCAAGCATCTGCTTTATCTAGCATAGCCCTTCCATTGAACCTTGTTGGGTCGTGCCTCAAAAAGTCATTCAGCCTCGAATAAGTCCTCGGTTCCTGAGTGGTATGCTGCCTCTCCATTGCGTTGATCATCCGATCAACAGCCCGATTAAAATCATCAATTGGAGGTGTTTGACCAACATTGTTAGATCGACGTGCCATGTTCTACCATATATGTCAAAAGAAAGTAATTCAAACACAAGTCAAAACAATGCATATCTCTACCTTTCAAACCAGTGCTCTCCAAAAGAGCTACATAATCATCACAACAAATCACAAAGTCACACAACACAAGTTAACGAGCTTACTTCCCAAAAGTCCCAAAAGATTTTCGAAAACCATTGCTCTGATACCAAACAGTGTAACACCCCGAATTAGGCGTCACAATTTATGTTCCATAAAATACATATATAAATTTTTTTTCAACACCAACAAAATATTACGTTCTTTATTACAACACAAGTCTTCTGAAAATAAAATTCCACACAGTTCATAAACTTCTGAAATTTAAAATTTCACACAGTTCAGAAATTCAAACATAGATTTATTTTAGAAATTCCCCATGTCTCCTTTTTTTTCCCACAAATCTCTCATCTTCTAAGCAAGTCCAGAACCATTTGCTAATTCATCTGAAATAGTTTATGCTCGCGTATAATGTCACACATTATACGATCATTGCATTCACATACACAAACACAAACAGTAGGGTGAGCTAACCAAATCAAGAAATATACATTATCCACAATCTTACTAATATCACAAGTGTGGCAATCAGTCCAATACATGCATCTCGAACATACTCAAGAACAGACTATTACATTCATACTATATAATATTTCTCAAGTCAGAACTATCAGTATATTTACTTGAGTCAATGCAACATATTATTAACCTGCCTACTTACCAAAGCAAAGCAGTCAACAATCCTTCTGTCTACTTACCAAAGTAGTATAACCATGTGATACTAATTACTTACCAAAGTAATCTAACGAGGTGATCTACTTACCAAAGTAGTACAACAAAGTGATATTGTCTACTTACCAAAGTAGCACAATAAGGTGATATCGTCTACTTACCAAAGTAGTACAATAAGATGATATTGTCTACTTACCAAAGTAGCACAATAAGGTAATATTCCGCCTACTTACCAAAGTAGTACGGTTTATGCCAAATTAATCTCTCATTATCTCACCTATTTACCAAAGTAGCGTCCGACTTCAAACATCTTCGCTCCCGACTTACCAAAGTCGTAGGAAAATAAATAAATTTCGAATTTACAATTATGACAATAATTCTTATACTACCCATCAAATTTTACCATAAACTTATTTACAATTCATGATTTAACTCAAATAATTATTACCAACTCAGTAATATTCAATATAATTTTATATTCTAATATAGAATATATTATATTACTTATCTTCAAATTTTCAAAATAAAACTACACATACAATTTAAGAATATAATTATTCAAGAATTTATCCAATACAAATAAATTTACTATTTCGTGGAAAGATTACTCTTCACTCATATCAATAATTAAAATCTGAACCAATCAGACTAACAAACAATATGTTTAAATCATATGGTAAAATTTTCAGTCCAATCTAACGGTTAATGAGGCGGAAATCATAATTTATGTATAAATGATCAAATAACATAAATTAAGCAGTGTTGAGATCCCTGAGAAGATACGAAACTAATATCTATAAATCTGTATCTCCGATTTAAAATCTGAACAGTCAAAGTATGTCACTATCTTTTAGAAACAACATATTAAAATTTCAGGGTAATCTAATGGCTAACTAAGTAGATATGGAGGTTTTACCGAGGTAACTCAGAGACAGAAGTTTAAGTGGTTCTCGGTTAAACTCAAAATGCGGAATGAATTCCTCTAAGCACAAACATCTAATTCGAAATCTGAACGGTCAAGATCACCTAATATGTCTTATGAACTACATACTAAAGTTTGGGCTCAATGTAACGGTAAATGGAATATATATGAAATTTTTACCATTATAACTTAAGAACAGAATTTTAGTGTTCATCAAATATTTCAAACTTTCGAAATTTCTTTCTCTATACATAGACCTTCAATTACAAATCCGATCGGTCAAATTGTATTAATGTGTCTTAGGGAACATATATCAAATTTTGAGGTTGATCTAACGGTCAAATAGGTCAGAATCTATATTTTACCGAGACAACTTAGTAACAGAACTACAGGGGTAACTAATTTACTCAAACATGTAGGATTTATTTCTCCAAGTATAGACTCTATTTTCAAATCCAAACGGTCAAAGTGTAGTAATAGGTCTTAGGATTCACATATTAAAATTTTAGCTGAATCCAACGGTGAAAACAATTAATAGAAACATTTTACCATAGTAACTCGAAAATAAGAAATTATAATCATGAAAACCAAATTTACACAAGTCAATAGATAACTACCATTACCAAAATTTTAACACATTCATACTCATATTCATGATCATAACAAGAAAGGATTAGCTCCCCTACCTCTTCTCCTTGCAAGCAATTCTTCACTCTTGATACTCCTAGACCACCACCTTTGCTTGTTTTCACTCTGAAATTCAAAGAAAATTCTAACTTAAATCCCTCTTCTCTTCTCCTCCTCTCTTATGGCCTTAATAAGCTTATATCAAGAAAAAAACAAACAAATGAAAGGGATGAGTCCCCTTTACCAAAACATGCACCCATGTTTCACGGGAGACAAAACATCAACCTCCATGCTTCAATATTGTCTTCTTATTTTCCATATTAGTATTAAATTTTTTTTATTATTAATTTATAATTATGTCCCTCTTTTTAACCAAAGATTGCCAGTACAAATTGCATCAAATTCAAATAATTAATACAAGAAAAACCAAGCTAAACAAAATGGTAAAAGAAAATACAAACAATAGTCTTTATCTTACATATGCAGAATATGTTTGAAACTAATTACAATAACCAAAAATTTATTTATTTATTATTATTATTTTTCATACTTTCTACATCCTAATGCACACCATAATTAATTATTCAAAACCACAACATACATAAAATTACTTTTATTTTTCTATAGGTCTTACAGAAAGAGCCAAAGTTCATGAAAGAGCTGTTTTTTTACTTTTTAATAACACTAATGACATTTTTTAATTAATTACCAGACATTTATCTTTTTAAGTCTGTATATCTTTCTTTATTTTCTTCTTTTAAAGGGAAATCATCACCACAATAAAAAGAACGAGTGAATATAGTTTAGAAAATCTGAAACAAATATCATTATAATTTATTTTTTCATTATTTTAAAATTATATTTGATATTTAACCAAATAATATTTATATATAATATATTGGATTAACTAAATAATCCAATGTTTTTCTAGTATAATTTGTTGGTGTCTCTCCTTTATTGGCTAAAATTTATCGGGAAAAAAATAGACAACTAATTTCCCCGCTTTCAGTTTTACACTTTCTTATCTTCTTTTCGACACAGGAACTCCTCGAGTTAAAATATAAACTTACATTAGTACAAAAATTGCGTAAAACGTTGAATATTTTGGACTTTTAGCGATAAAATCGTAAATGACGTCATATTAAGAAACATTAAATTTATGTCGAATTTAAAAAACGTCGAATTTTGTTAATATTCGACGTTAATTAATTTTTTTTTAATTAATTGTGATTTTTTTTACAACTCTAGGAAACCTGAAAAGTATAAAAACAACAAATTTCAATTATTGGTATTTTATTATATTTATGTCGAATTTAAAAAGCGTCGAATTTTGTTAATATTCGACGTTAATTAATTTTTTTTAATTAATTGTGATTTTTTTTACAACTCTAGGAAACCTGAAAAGTATAAAAACAAGAAATTTCAATTGTTGGTATTTTATAAAGCATGAATTATGATGTAGTATCAACCAGAAACAATAATAACTAACAACAAACCAGTTCAATCAAACAACAAAAAATAAGTTCAACCAAACAACAACAACAAAGTTCGACAAAAAAAACAACAAACAAGTTCAACACATAAGTTCTTCAAAACGAAAACTAACCTTCAAAAGGTGGGTTCATCATAATAAAGTTTCGTCACCAGTGAAAGAGAAAGCAGAATGCGCCTATCATGAGCACGAAAATAATTGGTTAAAACAAACAAAAATCATACATAAAGTAGTTAATTAAAATGCATTTGTATCAAATGAAAGAAAGATTACATGTGATGCTCGTCAAACTTCGTTCGAGAAAAGTTTGAGAAGAAAAGAGGGTATCGCGCCCTAAGATAAAGTGAATGAATTTTTAATCTTCCGCTCAAATTTTTATTAAATTCACTACTTTGGCGTCGATTTAAAGGGCATTTGACGCTTTATATCCTTTTATGTTGAATTATAATTTTAAACGACATTTAATAATTACATTTATTTACAAAAATATCACTGCTCATTTTTTAGGTTGACTATTCAGTGATTGGACATTTTTATTATGCACATGCTGAAATACTATTTGAACAAGAATCTATACGCTACACAAAACTTAAGACAATAGGTTGTTAGTATACTTATAAAAGTCGAGGACTATCATACATTGGCATTGTGAATTCTTCCATACACACAAGGTGAAAGAATAATTATTTAATTTTCTTTAAAATAAATTTATTAAATATTTAAGAAATTGATTTTAATATAGGAGAATGATGTAATCTCTTTAAATAATACTAATGTGTGTGTTCAATTTTTTTTATTGTATCAATAATTTATGAAATATAAAACTATTTTTGACAAAAATAACTTTTATAATTTTTTATTATATGAATAATTTTTTATTATAAATAATTATTTGAATTATGAAACGTAGTTATTAAAAGAATAAAATTGAAAAATAATTTTTTATTATGAATAATTATTTGAATGATCAAAGGTGGTTAATAAAGAATAAAATTAAAAAATAAAATGTAAACACTATAACAATGAATCATTCTTATATAATAGTATAGATAAAATGTTTGTTTTACTCTTTTTCATTGAAAATAATAAATTAAATGAACAAATGAAGGAAGAAAAATGGTTAGATATTTAAAAGAACGAGAGAAAAGATAAAATAATAATATTTGTTTAAAACGAAAATGTGTTTCAATTTTATATTATAAGATTTATATTAAACACATTTTTGTTTTGCATAGGAGTAAACACCTCCACGGGAAACTTCCTTTCTGTTAAAGATCAATGAAAATGTGTTTTAGTGAAGATATTTCGTCAAATATTGAAACAAAAACAGAAATGGGGTGTAATTAAAATGCAATGGGGGTGCAAATAAAAATGGCCCATAATGAGTTAGCTTGGACTACATCATATGACTATATAACGGTCATTTCTTCCTGAAAATTTCAATCTACATGCTTATAAATATTTCTATTCCAAATTACTGTGTTGTATGAACGTTCGTTGATTTGATGACTGGAAATGAAATATGATTGTGCTATGTTATGATGCGTGAAATATATGAAATTTCTATGTTGGATGATATGAAGTATGAAAAATTGATTATGACATGAATATATGAAATTATGAAGTTGTATGTTGAGGAATGAGTTTGAATATAAATAAATTCTGGATATGAAATTCCCTATGAAAGGGTATGCTCGTCACTGAACGATCATTGACCATTCGGTATTTCTAGTAAACTTGGTTAGAAGTAGATTCTTTCATTTGGGAAGAATCCTATTTGAGGACGAGCGTCTGCATTTCGAAACACTGTGCTTGAGCGTTCGGCCAGGCATAGTTGGATCTTGGTATTCTGTTATGAACTTAAGTATCTATATATATATATATATATATATATATATATATATATATATGAAATTTTATATTGTAGACTTTCTTAAACACTATCCCAATAGTATCTAAGTATAATTATCAAGCCTCTTTTCTTTAAATTTAGTAGCACTAGGTCTTATACTAAGTGTTCGTCATAAGTAAGTGTTTGGTCTTACACCAGGCACTCGTTCTAGCTTCTTAAGCTAAACTTCATAATAAGAGCGTTCGTTTAAGCCCTCTAGGGTTCGCTCACTATAGTGTTCAGTCTTTGACTGGCATTCGGATTTCTTGATACTAAACCCCATTAAGCTAAGTTTTCATTAACGTTCGGTTTCTTCATGGGAATTCTTCTAAGTATTATTCTTGGAAGGTCTCGAAGTGTCTGTATCCATTGGGAGCCATAGTACTGGGCATGGTCATTTCGATGTTCGGTCGAAGTCCTCAAGAGTCAGTTCATCTAATTGACTCACTTTTTAAATAACGCTCGTCCCATGTGTTTATTGTGATATTAGATTGTACTTGGTTTCTTTCTCAACCCGATAACACCATTTTAGTCTAAATTCCTTCTGAAACTAAAGAACTCTTAATCTCGCTCCAAGTGTCCGCTCTCGTTCTAAAATCAGTGTTGAACGTTCAATATTAAGTACCCTTACGGATCGTCGTGAAAAATGTTTAAGTGAGATGAATAATAATGAAAGATACGAGAATATGATATGGGTGAAAATGTTGATTATGGACGAGCGTTCCGGGGAGGAACGACTCATGAATGAATATTGATATTTGTAAAGTATGACTGTGGGCATGCTAAGCTGGCTGTTCATCTTGATGTTCCATGAGTACTCGTCTTCACGTAGAAGAGGGTAGGTCATATGTGGGAACGGTAGGAGGTCCTAGTCCTTAGGGTTACTTTGGACAGATAGAACTAACCTCGGGTGGCAGCTGTTGAGGGCATCCCAGTTACTACATCACCCGGGTGCACGAACGCCTGTAGCTACACAGATTTCATACAGTCCGGACCGTCAGTCTAGTAATAGGCTTTGTATGATACGTATGATGAAATTTATCTTGTGTGTTGGATTGTTTGAAATGTATGTTTATGCATGAATTAAATTACATAAGCTTACCCTGTATTTTCCTGTTATGTCTTGTTTTGTACGTTCGTCTTGTCGTTGCAATGATCATCCGTGTGGATGTGAGCAGAAGGGGGCGAGCTGTTGGAAGATGCGCTGGAAGAAGAAAACTTGGTCGAGGTTGAAGTTAAGACCGAACAGTAGAACGTTCGGTCAGTAGTTTAGTTTTTGGTAGTGAGGTGGTCGTCCGATCACCTTCCCCTTTTGTTATGTATGACCGATCGGTATACTATTTTGTAAACCGTTCGGTTAGTTTTGTACCGCTGTATAGTTTAAATTTGTAACTCTTTCTGTAAGGCCGTTCGGCCATAAGCGTACGTTTTCTTAGTGTAAGACTGAACTGAAATATTATTAAATGTAATTATTCTATTATATAGTCTATTGCTGTATTTTTGGGATGTTACAATATTTTAGATTATACATTTTAAAATATAAAAAAAATAAAATTTAAGTAGTATATTATTTAAAAAAAAATTTATATCCTAAATTATACAATACAAAATATAAAATTGAAATTATAATTCTATCATTTGAAATTAAAAAACCGATGGAATTGCAGAAAGAAACTGTCCTATATAACAGGTTGTCCGATACAATGGCCTAATTTCCCAGAATTAATTATATACCCAATTACATAAACAGTAAACAAGTGAAAAAAAAAGAGAAAAAACTCCAGAAATGCATTAAAAATTTTGTGGTTTGCAAGTTAAACTGAAAGGAGGAATAAGTATTCCGAAACACTGACTGCATCTTTATAAAACAAAGGTACAAACGAAATTGCTATAATATTTCTGTTTATCAAAAACAAAAGGTCTCCAAAGGCTAAAGTACCAAATTCGAATTCACATGAAATTAAAATGAATTCCATTCAAAATGTAAATCACCACCAACTTATAAATTTTTTGCCAATGGGAACGTTTTTTATATACAAACCCACAACACGGAACTAAATATACCAATTAAATACCACAAGACCAATTAAATATGACAAATATTTCTGTTTATATATAAAAAATAATAATCTCGAAAGGCTAAAATGTCTAATTAAAATTCAAAGTGTATTAAGGCTAGATGCATATGAAATTAAAACCAAATTCAATTCAGTGTAAATCTGTAAGATTTTGCCACACCAAGGCTAATAATAAATAGGGAACTTATATTTTTAAAACAAACCCACAACACTGAACTGAATATACCAATTAAACAGCACACGGCAAACCAAACTCAAATACAAAAGACAAGAATTGTGACGAAACATCAAATACAAAAGCTATACACATCGCATTTTTCGTTTACTTCCACTGTGTGTGCAAGTTCTGTATACCATATTAAAACAGTTATAACTATTTCACAAAAATAAAACAAGACATACAAGTCTATCAAAGTATAAGACTAACTAAGAAAAGTTACAGAATCATTCTAGAAGAAAGGAATACCTGGAGCAACAAATCCAAACGTTCCCACGAATGAGGTCCAATTGATTGAATTAGGATTTAGAATCTTGGCAGTTCCAAAATCTGAGACATGAGCCACATACTCCAAATTCAAAAGAACATTCTTGTTTGATATATCTCGATGAACAATTGGAGGTGAACAATCATTATGCATATAGCATAAAGCATTTGCCACACCTTTAATGGCATCAACCCTCCTTTTCCAATTAAATGCAATTGCCTCTTCATCGTCTTTCAAAATCTTACCTATGTTTCCTTTTGCATCAACTCATACACCAAAAACCAGAATCGGGAATGAGAACAATACCAGAATTGTTGGGTCTATTCAAGGGGGAAATTTACAACAGAAACACAAACCGTGCTCTACTTTCTTATTTCTATCAAATATAGGACTTGGCACTAGTACAGTAACAAGAAAAGGCACCGGTTATTTTTCATTATTGGCATCGGTTTTGCAACCAAAGCATATGTGAGCAAGGTAAAAAGGACCGATTTTATGCCTCGGGTCATGGACTGAGATAAAAAGCAGACAGAAATATGCCTTGGTTCTTACATAACCGAGGCAGTATCCTATTTTTTTTTTTTAGATGCAACCGACAACCTGTTTACAGTAGGCAACCAGAAATGGTTTCAGAAACCAGAAATTGTTTCAGCAAAAATTTTTTCAGCAACAAGAAGCAACAAGAAACTGTTTCAGCAACAAGAAACGGAGTGGTGCAAGTCAATGTTTTTCACACAACCGGAAAATCCCAATCCCAATCCCAATCCCAGATCAAAACAGACCTAACATTTTACAATTTCAGAAACCCAAAGTGCTTGTGATTGTGAGTCTTCACTGGCCTGGCCTCAAAAGCAAAAGAACAAGAGTAGATGAACACCTTTTGCAACGAACCAGGAAGCTCCCTTAGGGTTTCCCATCACACAGGGCTGCGACAGCTGGAGGAAGATTGTTGGTCTAGGGCGGCGGCGACAACGGAGGGGAAGAATGGTGGAGGCAGCAACGACGGAGGGCTCGCCGATCTGGAGAGGCGGAGGCAGCGGCGATCTGGAGCGGTGGATCGAGAGCGGCAAAGGTAGGCAGCAACGACGGAGGGCTCGCCGATCTGGAGAGGCGGAGGCAGCGGCGATCTGGAGCGGTGGATCGAGAGCGGCGGAGGCAGACAACAACGATGGAGGCTCGCCGATCTGGAGAGGCGGAGGCAGCGGTGATATGGAGCGGTGGACCGAGAGCGGCGGAGGCAGGCAGCAACGATGGAGGCTCGCCGATCTGGAGCGGCTTGGCGATGGCGATCTGGAGCGGTGGATCTAGAGCGGCGGAGGCAGCGACGGAGGACGTACAACGACGGAGGTACGGACAGAGAAGAGTGAGAGCACGAGGGGAGTGAGAGCACGAAGTGAGTGAGCACGAAGAAGAGAGAAGAATGGGAGCCACAGACAGAGAGAAGAAGTGAAAATGAAGAGTTAATGTCAGAACCGAGTTAGGTGGCAGGAGTTATGCCTCGGTTTCGCCTAAAACCGAGTTAGTAGTGTCCTTTAGGCATCGGTTGCTGGGCAACCGAGTTAATAGCTCTTATCAGACCCAACAGCTGTCAGTGGAGCAGGTTTGGGCAGAGTTTTATGCCTCGGTTTTACGTAGAACCGAGTTAGTAGCGTGCTTTAGGCACCGGTTATGGAACAACCGAGGCATATATTTAAGCTATTCTTACGACCCTGCCACCGCACTATTATACGCTTCGGGTTCGCTTAAACCGAAGCATATATTGCGCTTCCTAATCCCAACTTTTTACTAGTGTGGACTCACACTTGGATTTCCAACCTGTATAACTTCACAATGTTACGATGTCGAATCTCTGTCAAAGCTTGAATTTCATTTGTGAAAGCTTTAACGTTTGACATTTCTCCATTTTGTATTGACTGGAGTTTCTTAACAACAACGACTTGACCTGTTTGCAATTCAGCTTTGTAAACACTTGCTTGTCCTCCAACTCCAATGAGATGTTTGTTGTCAAACTCTTCTATGGCTTCAATTATGTTCTCATACACCATCTTGGTTTGGTTTTAAAGTATAAGAGGCAAAAGAATAAAAGGGAAACTGAAGATTTTATTGAGAATAAGTAGTAAATATTTATACTACATAATTTGTAACCAACTTTGAAAAATATCTCCTAAACTAATTAATTAAATAATGCATAAAATCTTCCTAAGAAATAGGATAGAGATATATTTTTATTTAACTACTTTGACTCCTTCAACCAAATGTTGTTTGAGTCACAAAATCCCAACAATCTCCCCTTGACTCAAAGTCAGCATATTCTAAGTTTTTTCGTCCTTGACCGCATCATCTAAAGTTCTTTCACTTTTGGAAGTTCCGATCACAATTTCTTGCTTAGTCTTCACGTCCTTACAATCTTATGCAATTTTCTCATCTACTTGTGGTTGTTCTCTTGGCTTTTTTACATTTTCAACTTTTTGCTTCGGGAAGAGTTGTCTTATTATGCTTTTCTTCCTCTAATTTTTCTGGTTTAATTTGACTTTCACCAACTTTAACACCCACTAGCTCTACTTTCTTGCCATTCAGAGATGGAGGTTTTTTGGTCCTTTGACATCCTGCAGTTTGTTTGTTTCTCTCCAAGATCTGTCTTTTGTGTCGGAACAATCGGTACCGTTATAGAGTTGCGCAGCGGAATAAAATACTCGGAAAGCGTGTTACGGTCACAAATCGAGTTATGATGGTCCGTTTTAGAAAATCAATTTTCTTAGAGAAAATTTAACAAACACTTGATGTGCATAAAACAGTAACGAGTGTAAGGAATAGAAAAGTTGACACACTGGATTTTTATCCTGGTTCGATTCAAAAGAATCTACGTCCAGTTGTTAATCACTATAAAGAGTGATTAACGATTTCACTAAAATCAGTTTCAGCAAAATACAATTAAGAGTGAATAAACAAACCGAAATATAAAACCTTCCTTCGACCAACGAAATGGAAGCCAACAATCTACACTTTCCTTCAACTCTGGAACAGTGCAGAATAGTTTTTCACGAGACTAGGCAGTGCAATGAACTAGCTTTTGGAACTTCCTCAGATCACACTGTATTCTCAAAAGCTCAGTAGTTTTTCTAAGAGTTCTAGAACTCATCTATATAGCCCACTGGTCTAAAGTTTGCAAAGATGAATTATAACTGCCGCAGATAATCGATTATTGTTAGTGATAATCGATTATTCGAGTCCGTTACAGGGTTTTCAAAAAGTGATAATCGATTATCCTGAGAAATAATCGATTATTCCAGAGACTTTTGGTAGTTCTCATCAGAACTGTGATAATCGATTATTTGGAGTAATAATCGATTATTCCAGAGCAACGAGGTTTTTCAGAAGGGCTCAGGATAATCGATTATAGCTTCTAATAATCGATTAAATGCGTAGCAGTTCTAAAAATACGAATTTTTCTAAGTATTACATGTTTAAGGCTTTTCCTAATACATTTATAATCTACAAATTGCTTTTAAAACAACTATAACAATGTATCATCTTTCAGCATCATCAAAATTATTTATCTTCAAATTTACCAATGCTCTTCATTGGTAACAATCTCCCCCTTTTTGATGATGATCAAAAATCACTTTTTAAAAGCAACGTTGGGTTAGCTGCAAAAGATACAAACTGAGAGACAACAGTAGGAGTTAGTAGTAACTGCACATATTTCTCCCCCTTTTTGATCATAAGCAAAAAGAGTGATAAGGCTCCCCCTTAATATGAGCTCCCCTCAATTAAACAGTGTAAGTACTAAAACAGTAGATCATTTTATTCAGGAAAACATTAAAGAGTACAAGGGCACATAAAGCAAGACATGAATATGAGAAAACATTCTAAGAATTCAAAACAAACAAACATGAAAGCACACTAATCAGAAAATCCTAAATCTAAAATTCAGGACTTGGTGGTCTCTCTGGAGGTTGGAGATTAAAATGATTTTCAATGTTTCCAATGTGAGTATCAAGGTCATTGAACTGGTCGATCACAAATTCTTCATGATTTTGTTGCCACTCATATATTTGGTCAAAGTGAGATTGTTGAAAGAGACGCATATCCTCCAGTTGTTTAGACAGGTTTGCAAAATGCTCCTCCATAGTCAGGGATGAATTTGAAGGCATGTGAGAAGGACCAGCATCAGCAGAGGTAGCAGCTGGGACGGGATCAACCATATGGGCGTCCATATCGTCATTGACATTTTCGTGGTGATCATCATCCTTGTGAATGATCACACGGCCACGAGCAACAAAACCCATTTGGCGAAATGTTGTCTCACCAATTTCAGTGCCAATTGCTTGAATGGAGGTAGTGAGTTCGCCGTCCACACTTACACCTTTGTATTCTAAAATTCGAGAGACGAGAAGTGCATATGGAAAATGATAAGAAGAATATTTCTTGGCCTTTACCATGGTGTCGGAGATGAGGGCTGGCCAATCAATGTGGATGTGATTTAAAAGCCCATATAGTAGTAGAAGATCTTGCTCCGAGCATTGAGCATGGTTAGTGGCACGAGGACATAGGATCCATACAATTAAGTAATGAATCATCCTTTCTTCAACCTTGAATCCACCCACAAGCAATTGTCGACGATTGATTTGGTGTTCAGGATGACGCAAAAAAGATTGAAAGGCGAGGAGACGATTGAAGTCTGGAACTCCAAGATGGACTTTGACAGCATCATCCCATAGTGCGAGTTGTGCAACATTTGTCCATATGTCATCATCCAGAATTATAGGGACACCTTTTACTTTTGTTGTGATGATTCCGTCACGATAACACATATTGAAGTAGAAGACACGGATAAGATCAGGGTATATGCACCCCTTTTGCTCCACTAGATGAGTAAGTCCTTGAGCACGAAACAGATCTGGAAATTGAAAGCCATAATACCGATAAAAGTCGAGACGGATGAACTTTACCGCCATGATTCGGCGTTCTTGCCAGAAATGAACATAGTCACCATGTTGCTCCTCATCTGAAATCCAACCTTCGATGGAAGCAGGACGAACATTTCGGGAGCGAGAGGAAGAAGCACCAGCAGTCCTCGTTCGGGTTCTTCTTGAATCAGCCATGAGAGAAGTGGGCACAAAAGAAACTTTGGAAGGAAAGAAGAAAGAGGAGAGTTTTGTTTCAGATTTGGGTGCAGCAAGTTTCTGGGTGCAAAGAAGTGAGTAATAATCGATTATAGGGGGCTATTTATAAGAAAAAATGGAGAAACTAGCCGTTTATGACCGTTTCCAGCCATTAGGATTCACTGTAACGGCTATATTTTTGAAACAGATCGCGTAATAATCGATTATTCTAAGTGATAATCGATTATCTGCTCATAAGTCACTTTCCAGAAATTGTGTAATAATCGATTATGTATGAAGATAATCGATTATCTTCGCATACAAGTCCAGTTTTGGTTTTGAATATGAATAATCGATTATTTGTAAGTGATAATCGATTATCTGCGAGTAGGGGTTTTGGCCAAAGCTAAAAATAATCGATTATTATAAGTTATAATCGATTATCTGCGAATAGGGGTTTTTGCCAAAGCTAAAAAA
This sequence comes from Vigna umbellata, assembly GCF_029865625.1. NCBI lineage: Eukaryota > Viridiplantae > Streptophyta > Magnoliopsida > Fabales > Fabaceae > Vigna > Vigna umbellata. The sequence goes on along the minus strand of NC_142167.1, from coordinate 26,368,063 downwards.
TAATCGATTATTATCCTATGATAGTCGATTAAAAGCGCTGATCGTACCAGAATTGAGAAAATTTTATAAAGTTTGAATTTAGGACATATCTAACACTCCTAACTCTCTTCTAAGCTCATAGAATCTATCTTTAGGTAGTGCTTTAGTGAAGATATCAGCCAATTGATGTAAAGTGTCAATGTATTCAATTTGGCAATCTCCCTTTTGAATGTGGTCTCTCAAGAAATGATGTCTAATTTCAATGTGCTTAGTTCTTGAGTGCATTATGGGGTTCTTAGTGAGGTTGATAGCACTAGTATTATCACATTTCAGAGGAATGTGATCAAGGAAGATATCAAAATCCTCCAGTTGTTGTTTCATCCATAAAATTTGGGCACAACAATTTCCAGCAGCAATGTATTCAGCTTCAGTGGTAGACAAGGCTACACAAGCTTGTTTCTTTGAATGCCAAGACACTAAAGAACAGCCCAGAAAATGACATGTTCCACTAGTACTTTTCCTATCAATTTTACAGCCACCATAATCTGCATCAGAATAACCTATCAAACTAGGTAAAGCATCAGAAGGATACCAAAGTCCAAAAGATGGGGTGCCTTTTAAGGTATTTCAAAATCCGTTTGACAGCAATTAGATGAGATTCTTTAGGATTAGCTTGGTACCTAGCACACACACACACACACTTTGCATAATGTCTGGTCTACTAGCAGTTAGATAAAGTAAGGATCCTATCATTCCTCTAAACATGGTTTCATTTACTCCTTCACCAGATTCATCCTTATCTAAATAGCAGGACGTTGCCATAGGTGTGTTGGCCTCTTTACAAGTATCCATACCAAACTTCTTAAGCACTTCTCTACAATATTTAGTTTGGGAGACAAAAGTTCCCCCATCTATTTGCTTTATTTGCAGTCCTAAGAAGAAGTTAAGCTCACCCATCATAGACATTTCAAATTCACCTTGCATGATTTGTGCAAATCCCTCACACAATGAATCATTTGTAGACCCAAAAATGATATCATCTACGTATACTTGAACAATCAAGATATGTTTTTCTACTTTTTTAATAAACAAGGTTGAATCAACCTTTCCTCTAGAGAAGTCATTTTCAATCAAGAAAGTACTAAGTCTTTCATACCAAGATCTAGGTGCCTGTTTTAGACCATACAAGGCCTTTTTCAACTTATAAACATGATTAGGATATTTAAAATCCTCAAAACCAGGAGGTTGACTAACGTATACCTCTTCTTTAATGAAACCATTTAAAAATGCACTTTTCACATCCATTTGATACAATTTAAACTTCATCAAGGATGCATACGCAAGTAACAATCTAATTGCTTCTAACCTGGCTACTGGGGCGTAAGTTTCATCATAGTCGATACCTTCCTCTTGGCAGTAGCCTTTTGCAACTAACCTGGCTTTGTTCTTGGTGATGTTGCCATCTTCATCAAGCTTGTTTCTAAACACCCACTTTGTTCCAATGATTTGATAATCATCTTGTCTAGGAATGAGTTCCCAAACATCATTCCTTTTAAATTGATTGAGTTCTTCTTGCATAGCAACACACCATTTATCATCTTGAAGAGCTTCCTTTATGTTCTTAGGTTCTACCTGAGACACAAAAGCTACTGTTAAGCAGAAATTATTAAGATTGTGTCTAGTAGTTACCCCTTTTAACATATCTCCGATGATGTTGTCCAGAGAAAGTCCTCTTGGTTGTTGATAGCTTTTAGGATCAACTACTTGATGTTCATTTTGAGTTTCTGGAGGATATTTTTCATTTAGATACATCTCTTCAAGAGCTTCCCTCAAATAATCCTCATCACCTCCAATTGGTTTATTTGACTCAAGAGGGTTCACCTCAAGGTCCACAATTTCATCAAAGACAACATGCATTGATTCTTCAATTTTCAAGGTTCTTCTATTAAACACCCTATATGCTTTGCTAGTTAAAGAGTATCCTAAGAAGATTGCCTCATCAGATTTAGCATCAAATTTGCCTAGATTATCTTTACCATTATTCAAAACAAAACATTTGCATCCAAAGATTTTCAAATGAGATACATTTGGTTTTCTACCGTTAAACAGTTCATAGGGAGTTAGCTTAAGAATAGGCCTAATTATCATTCTGTTCAACACGTAACAAGCAGTACTAACTGCATCAGCCCAAAAGTATTTTGGCACATTAGATTCATTTAAAAGAGTCCTAGCTAGTTCTTCTAATGACCTATTTTTCCTTTCAACAACACCATTTTGTTGGGGAGTTCTTGGAGCAGAAAAATTATGAGCAATTCCATGTTTTTCACAAAACTTTTCAAAGGATTCGTTTTCAAACTCACCACCGTGATCACTTCTCAAGGTTTTGATTTTCAAATCCTTTTCATTTTGAACACGTTTTGCAAATGATTTGAATGCTTTAAAAGCTTCACTTTTAAAGGTTAAGAAAAATGTCCAAGTAAATCTAGTGTAGTCATCAACAATCACAAGAGCATAGTAGTTTCCACCAAAACTTTTAATTCTAGATGGACCAAACAAGTCCATATGCAAAAGTTCTAAAGGTTTTGATGTTGAAATCATGTTTTTAGACGAAAAAGAGGATTTGGTTTGCTTTCCCTTTTGACATGCAGAACATATTTTGTCTTTCTCAAATTTTAATTTAGGCAAACCAATCACAAGATCTTTTGAACTCAATTTATTTAAATGTTGCATATGAATATGCGCAGCTCTTTTATGCCATAACCAAGGATTTTCCTCTTTGGCAACTAAACATGTTATACTATGACTAGATGCATTTTCAATATCAATCAAGTAAATGTTATTATGCCTAACACCTTGCAAAGCAATTTCAGTAGAATTTTTAAAATATACGGTACATCTATCACTTTCAGTTGAAAAACTGTTATTTTCATGCTTAAAAGTGATACTAAAAGCAACCTTTAGACTTAGAAACTAGCTTGAAATCATGCATTTTGTTTATATTTTCAGAAATAAGAGAGCTGGACAGGTTTATGCTTGATTTGAGTGTTTTTGTGCAGGTTTTGAGGTGAATTTGGTGAAAGAAGTGAAGAATGAGAGAGAGGACATTAGAAAAGACAAGAAAGAGTGCAAAAAGAGAAGTCGAAGGCACCGCTCAGCGGCAAACTACCGCTGAGCGGCACTCAAGAGGTGGCGTTGGAACCGCTGAGGGGCAAATGGCCGCTGAGGGGAAGAAAGAAGACGCGTAACCACCGCTGAGCGGTAAATGGCGCTGAGCGGCACTTTTTGGGCTTGGGCTTTTGTAATCTTTTGTAACTCTAGATTAGTATATAAGGGCTTGCACGTCCTTTAGTTAGGGATCTTTGGCAGAAACGAGGCAAACACTCTCTCTTTCACCCCTTTGAAGGAGGATCTTGGATGCTCAGGCTACCTCTTCACCTTTATTGGGTTTATTCTTTCATACTTTCATTGTTATTCATCTAGGTTCACCATGAATATGGTGAACTAAACCTTGTATGTTTGTTGGGGAATCAATGTAATCTCTTGAAGCTCTCATATATGGATTTGTTGAATACATCTTTGAATTAAGACATATGCTTTCTTTTCATCATTAGTTAGGGTTTTTCCTCTTTGCTCAATGCTTGCATTGTTTAACTCATTCTAATGCATGATTATTGGTTTTGTTGATACGGACACGTACGGGGAAATCTAGATCCGGGGAATTTCTCCCAATATTTTACTGACAACATTATATTGGTTGCCTTAAGCTCCTGCACTCATGAACTAATCATTAGGAATGCTAGGAATTGTATGAACTATTTGATTAGGGAGAAGCCATCTAGAATGGTACATTAGAGAGTGGCATTAACAATGATGATTTGAAAGAGGAATTCCTAAAATATATGAGAGTGGATGAGATGAAATTGACCCCCAACAACATATTCATTCATTTAATCCATTGAAAGTGTTTATCTTATGTCTTTGCCATTGATCAATTCATGCATACATGTTTATTTTCGTCTTGCATATTAAAATTTCAATCATTGTTTTCTTAAGTCTTAGCTAATCAAGAAATCACATAACTAAACTAGGCCGTGAGTCCTTTGGGAAGAACGATACTTGGTCTTACCAAGTTTTATTACTTGAACGATTCGGTCATACTTGCCGATTGTGAAACAAGTTTGTGACATCATATTTTGGTGCTTACAAATTTGTCCATCAAGTTTTTGGCGCCGTTGCCGGGGATTCGTGGTTTAACTGGTTAATTTGTGTGATTATTGATTACCTTTGACTTTGATTTTGAATTTCTGTTTTTATTTTTTCTGTTTTTATTAGATTTTATTTTTTTAGATTTGATTTTTATCTTTTAGGTTAGATTTGATTTTTATCTTTTTAGATTAGATTTTATTTTATTTTCGAATTTTTATTTTATTTTTCTGTTTTCTGTTTTTCTGTTTTTCTGTTTTTTATTTTTAGGTTAGATTTTATTAGATTTTATTTTTATCTTTTAGGTTAGGTTAGATTTTATTTTATTAGATTTTATTCTATCTTTTAGGTTAGGTTAGATTTTATTTTATTTTATCTTTTAGATTAGATTTTATTTTTTTTAGATTAGGTTTTATTATATTTTATTTGATTCTATCTTCTAAATCTTTTATCTTCTTATATCTTTTCAATCTTTATTTTCTTCTATATCTTTTTGTGCTAACAAATCTTTTCTAGGGTTTTGTTTTCTTGTGCATGCAGAAGGCAATTCGAACTAGAAGTAAGAAAACAACAGAACCACTACTTGAAGGACTAGACGAGAGTAGAAGGAGGAGAAGAATCAGAACGTCCAGAGAACTTTTCCCTTCTCCTGAAACTCTCCTACAATCATCACCACAAGGTTCTGTTCACAGCACAGGGAGTATGGAGAACAATAATAATGCTAGAAGAACTCTTGCAGATTACACTAATCTTGCTGGACCTCAGCACTTCAATAGCATAGCTCGACCTAGAGTCAATGCAGCCAACATGGAGGTCAAACCAGCATTAATTCAACTGGTAAAGAGTAATCAATTTACTGGGTTATCACATGAAAGCCCATATGAGCACCTTACAACATTTAATGAGATCTGCAACACGGTCAAGATCAATGGGGTGCCAGACGAAGCTATCAAACTTAGCTTGTTTCCTTTCTCATTGGGAGGCAATGCTAAGCTTTGGTTGAACTCTTTTCCAGAAGAAAGTTTCACAGAATGGGAAGCAGTGGTTGCAAAGTTTTTGAATAAATACTTCCCACAATCTAAAGTGACTAAGGGAAAGCAAGAGATATCTTCATTCAAGCAGGGCATGGAAGAATCACTTGGACATGCATGGGATAGGTATAAAAGCTTGTTACGTAAAACTCCCACGCATGGCTTTGAAGATCAAGAAGTAGTCCTAACTTTCCTTGGAGGGCTTGGTTCACAAACCAAGATGATGCTGGATGCCTCAGCTGGAGGCAATATCAAATGGAAAACTCCAGAGGAAGCAACTGAAATTATTGAAAATATGGCTACAAGTGATAATGAGCTTCACAATGAAAGAGGCGCCCCTATGCAACAGAAAGGGGTTCTTCAATTACAAACCCATGATGCTCTGCTAGCACAGAATAAGATTCTAACTCAACAGCTGGAAACTCTGACCAAAACTCTTGCTTCACTACCTAAAGAGTTAAAATCTGCTGCACAGGTACAAACCCAGTTGTGCGAACTTGTGTGGAGGTGATCACATCAATGGCCAGTGTGCTTTTCCAGTAGAGGCCTTGGAGGATGTTAACTTCATGGCTAATCAGTTTCCATACCGTCAAGGGAATTATAATCAGGGTTGGAAACCACATCCAAGCATTGGCCAAGGACAAACTGGGCAGGCTAATCAGTTTAATAAGCAGCAGCAGCAACCAACTTTGTGGCAACAATTATCTATGCTTAATGACAGATCAACAAAGTTGGAAGAAACTCTTCAGCAATTCATCCAGAAAACTGAATCTTCTCAAAAGAGCACTGAAGCTGCTATAAAGAATCTGGAGATTCAGATGGGTCAGATCACCAAGCAATTGGAAGAAAGACCCAACAGAAACTTTGGGGCTAATACTGAGGTTAACCCCAGAGAAGAGTGCAAAGTGGTCAAGAGTGTAAATGAAGAGATCATTGAGTTGGAAGAAGATGAAACAGAAGAGAGAAGAGAAGAAGAAAGAAAGGACACTTTTCCTTTTCTAACAAATCAGGAGAAACCAATGAATTTCACAGATTTATTCAAAATGGTTGATAATGAAGCTCCTTGGGAACAAATTCTACAGAAAATAGCAGTTTACACCAAATCAGATGAAGGAACCTCTACAAAAAGAAGACGTAAAGAGGATGAGGAAGAAAAGTGTATAACTGTTAAGAAAGAATCATTCCCACCAAAAGCAGCTAGATCCAGGCAGTTTTTCTATTCCTTGCATTATAGGGAAGAAAAAGGTAAAGAAAGCTCTCCTTGATTTAGGCTCAAGTGTTAACTTGATGCCTTATTCTCTATTGGAGCAAATTGGCCATGTTGAAATAAAACCTGTAAAGGTTAATCTTGTAATGGCTGATGGATCTTCAAAGGAGCCATGTGGGATTGCAGAAGACATTGTAGTTTGTGTTGGCAAACTTCAGTTCTTGGCAGACTTTGTGGTGATGAAGATGGAAACTGAGAGAATACCTTTCATACTTGGAAGGCCGTTTATGAAAACGGCTAGGGCTATCATTGATGTGAATGAAGGTATAGTGGTTCTCCAAGACAGAGAGGAGAAAGTGGTGGTGGATGTGTTCAAAGATGAGATACAAGCAAAGGAGGAAGAAGCCAGTTATAAAGCTGCATTTCGAGATGCACCCATAACTAGAGGTAAAAATAAAAATCTTAAGGTTTCTGATAACCATTGTTTGTATTTTCAGGCACCCAAGGTAGAAGAGATTGGAAAAGGAGAAGAAGTTCCTAGAGACTGGAAAAAATTAAGACTCCAACTTGGCACACCTGTAAGACTCAAGAACAAGTTGTGGGTTATTAAAGGCTTTAAAGAGAAGGAGATGATAGAGATAGAGTCTCCATATTCTAGAGAATCTAAGACAGTCCAAAGGAAGCAGTTGAAAGGTTGGTGGAAGGACTACGTCAACTATAAAGAAGATGGAACGTGAGCTTTAACAGGGTCAAGCTAGTGACGTTAAAGAAGCGCTTGCTGGGAGGCAACCCAGTGGATTTACAAACTTTTGATTTGGTTTTGTAATTTATAATTTGTGAATATTATTCTGGATATTATTTTGTTTGATCTAGCATCTACTGAAGGATGCTAGGTGGTTAAGTATCTACTGAAGGATACTAAGTTTGTAACACCTACTGATGGGTGTTGGTGAGAAGATTTTGCACCTACTGATGGGTGCTGGTAAGTTTGAAACACCTACTGATGGGTGTTGGTGGATTTTGGGTCAGGCTCGGGACGTTAAACAAGCGCTACCTGGGAGGCAACCCAGTTGATTTATTGTTTTTGTTTGTTTATTTTTAGTTAGGATTTGCATAAGCATTTTTAACATTGAATTGCAGGGAACCTATGAGAGATATGTAGGGAAGGCACGTAGGTCAAGAAAAGAAGGAGGGGAGCACTTCACGAAAGTGCCGCTGAGCGGCAATTACCGCTGAGCGGTACTATCGCAGAGGGGCTTAAGTTCCCCTTAGCGGGACCCGAGCCCATTAGGGTATTTTTATACCCCAAGCTGCGTTTTAGGGTTTATTTCCAACTTCTCTCTGCACAAACACTTCCACACACCTTCTCCTAGGTTTTCCACATCTTTTCACTCTTCCCTCTTAAGAAAATCTCTCTTCTATTCACTTTTTCACTAGTGTACCATCAAAGTTTGGGGTTGGAAGAGAGCATTCTAGTTTGAAGGCATTCTCATTGCATCTAGTATCTCCACCCAAGTAAGTAAAATGCATTTTGTTCATTCTAGGGTTCTTGAATTTGAATGTGATTGTCAAAGCATGAATATTTAGGGGTTTTGATTTCTATGCATGATTTGATGATATATTTGATGTTTGAACCGATTAAACTGCATGATTATGAACTGGAAAACTGAAAATTGCATTTGGGTGGAGTTAGGGAAGCTTTAAAACTGATTTTTCAAAAATCTGCAGAGTTACCGCTGAGGGGTAAATTACCGCTGAGCGGCACTCTGCCAGATTTGGTTTTTTCTGATTTTTGCGTGTTGGAATGTGGCACTGGTGGCGCTGAGGGGAAATTCTGGCCCTCAGCGGTGGTTTAGCTTCAAAAGGAGTTTTGTTTTGTGTTTACTAATGATTAACATCATGTTCTGTGGTTTTGGATTCATGTTTGAATGCAGGAATGGCATCCTCTTCAGGAAAGAGATTGAAAACCATGGCAACCAAGAGAAAGGAAAAGGAACCAGAGCAGCCCCATAATGGCAGGTTCCTCTCTAGGAAACATGAGAAGCACTTTAGGGTGGTTCAGGACAGGAGACTTCTAATGGAGAGAAAGGTTGGAATGATACCTAACTTTGCTCCTCAATTTGGAGAGCAAGTGTTAGGGAATGATTGGGGGAAGCTAGCCACTTATCCATCACCTGCCAACATAGCTGTGGTGAAAGAATTCTACACCAATGCAAAGAAGATTGGTGATTATCCAGCTGAGAATTATTTAGGCTATGTTAGAGGCCATGCTATCAGGTATGATCCTGACTCCATAAATAACTTTCTGGATACTGTGTGGGCTGGTGAGCAATGCCAGTTTGCTCTTAGCATGGAGGAAGGTGCTGATTATGAGGATGTGGAGAGAGTATTGTGTATACCTGGAGGACACTTCCAAAGGAATAGATCTGGCTCAGTGGTTAACATTAGGAGGACAGATTTGACTCCTCTTGCAAAGTATTGGATGGCGTTTTCTCATGCCAACATTCAGCCATGTTCACATGTGTCAGATATTACTCTCAGCAGGGCACTATTCATCTACTGTGTTATCAGAAACTTGAATGTTAATATTGGGCAGGTGATAGCTGATGAGATTAGTGTGTGTGCTAACACCTCAAACAACAAAGCACCACTGGGACATCCTTCTTTGATCACTCACCTTTGCAAGCTAGCTGGGGTGGACACTTCTGTTCCACCATTTGAGAGGCCAAGAAAAGCTATAGATGAGGCCTATTACAGACAGTATTGTGGAGGAGAGGAGGCAGCCCAGCCAGTGCCACCACGCCAGGCTCGTAGAGAGAGAAGGCCAGCACAGAGCAGGACTTCTGCTGATACTCATGAGGCAGAACCATTCCAGATGAGGGACATGTATATGTCTCTTATAGGTGCTCAGTTGCAGTCCATCCACAGAGGGCAGGTGGCCACGGCTGAGATGATAGTGGGGATGTATGATACCCCTCCAGCACACAGGTGGACTATGGATGAATTCCATAATGTGGTAGCTTGGCCAGAAGAACCAGTATATGGAGGAGCTGGAGCAGCTGAAGCTTCAGCCAGAGATATGGAGGAAGATGAAGCTGAGGAGGAGGATGCAGTTGATGAAGATGATGATGAAGAGGAAGAGGAAGATACAGAGAGCTCGGACTGATGAGGAGCTGAGATAGCATTTACTGATGAATGCTATCATATGATTATGCTTTTAGTGGTTTAAGTTTTCTGAACTTATTTGTTTTTGTTTTTAGATTAGGGTTTGATGTACTCTATTGAACACCTGGTTTGTTATGATGGTTTGCTATTAACTGTGATTGTGTGATAAGTAATGCTTGATGATGCTTATTGATTGATTGATGTTGAGATGATGTGCACATTAAAATGCTTATACAGGTGATTCACAAGCTTTGTGAACAAATGCATAATATCATGATTGTGATTGTGAAATTAAGCAGCATGTGCATGTCAAATGTGAATGAGCTTATATGTGAGGTTTTGAGCTCCAGAGTTGTTATTGTTGAATGTTATTACTTTGAAAGCATGAATGACTTTGCCCAGGTTTTCTAGGATTGAATCAATTGCTTGTTTTGCATCATATGATCAAGGCCGTGTTGTTGAAACCCATTTTTATTGGCCAAATTCATAAAGTTAGCCTTCTAAAAGAGAACACGTTGTGTTCTATCCTTTGAACCCTTAGCCTTAAATATACACTGAACACCCTTGATTGAAAATCTTTACCTTGAGTTAAGTAGAAGATCTTGTGTGGTATTGTTAAATGTTCAAGTTTGGGGTTATTGGGGAAACATGAAAAAGGAAAAAGCATTGAGCTAAGAGCTAAAAAGTAAGAATATGCAAAGAAAAGAAAAGAAAAAGAAGCAAAGCTCAATGCAAATGCAAAAGCAAAGGCAAAAGAAAGTTGGGAATGAATAAGAAGATTGTGTTGTTATGATTCTCTTAACTCAAGGATTTTGTGATCCAGAAAAACCAATTTTCTTGTTAGCCCAGCCACATTATAAGCCATTGAAAAGTCCTTGTGATGATGCATGCTTGTGAATGTATTTGATTGTGGTTAAATGAAAGGCAAAGTTGATTCATGTGACATTGTGATAGTGGAGTGAATGAGTGAAACACTTTACCTCTTATACACTTGTGTGTTGAGTGAAACACTTTACCTAGTGAGGAAATATTCCATAAGCACATGAACATCCATGCTTAATTGATTGATCATTCATGAAAAATAGCATTTGTTGGAATTTAAATGACTTTGTGAACACTAAAGCATGTGCACATCTTGAATTAACTCTTGGTCATAAGTTTGAGTGAAGTTATTACTTATCTTGAAAAGAGGATTTTGAATGAGTGAACCATCATATGAATTGGTTGGAGATGGAGTTACATTTTGTTTGCTTGAGGACAAGCAAAGTTCTAAGTTTGGGGTTGTGATAACAGTTGAAAAACTGTTATTTTCATGCTTAAAAGTGATACTAAAAGCAACCTTTAGACTTAGAAACTAGCTTGAAATCATGCATTTTGTTTATATTTTCAGAAATAAGAGAGCTGGACAGGTTTATGCTTGATTTGAGTGTTTTTGTGCAGGTTTTGAGGTGAATTTGGTGAAAGAAGTGAAGAATGAGAGAGAGGACATTAGAAAAGACAAGAAAGAGTGCAAAAAGGAGAAGTCGAAGGCACCGCTCAGCGGCAAACTACCGCTGAGCGGCACTCAAGAGGTGGCGTTGGAACCGCTGAGGGGCAAATGGCCGCTGAGGGGAAGAAAGAAGACGCGTAACCACCGCTGAGCGGTAAATGGCGCTGAGCGGCACTTTTTGGGCTTGGGCTTTTGTAATCTTTTGTAACTCTAGATTAGTATATAAGGGCTTGCACGTCCTTTAGTTAGGTATCTTTGGCAGAAACGAGGCAAACACTCTCTCTTTCACCCCTTTGAAGGAGGATCTTGGATGCTCAGGCTACCTCTTCACCTTTATTGGGTTTATTCTTTCATACTTTCATTGTTATTCATCTAGGTTCACCATGAATATGGTGAACTAAACCTTGTATGTTTGTTGGGGAATCAATGTAATCTCTTGAAGCTCTCATATATGGATTTGTTGAATACATCTTTGAATTAAGACATATGCTTTCTTTTCATCATTAGTTAGGGTTTTTCCTCTTTGCTCAATGCTTGCATTGTTTAACTCATTCTAATGCATGATTATTGGTTTTGTTGATACGGACACGTACGGGGAAATCTAGATCCGGGGAATTTCTCCCAATATTTTACTGACAACATTATATTGGTTGCCTTAAGCTCCTGCACTCATGAACTAATCATTAGGAATGCTAGGAATTGTATGAACTATTTGATTAGGGAGAAGCCATCTAGAATGGTACATTAGAGAGTGGCATTAACAATGATGATTTGAAAGAGGAATTCCTAAAATATATGAGAGTGGATGAGATGAAATTGACCCCCAACAACATATTCATTCATTTAATCCATTGAAAGTGTTTATCTTATGTCTTTGCCATTGATCAATTCATGCATACATGTTTATTTTCGTCTTGCATATTAAAATTTCAATCATTGTTTTCTTAAGTCTTAGCTAATCAAGAAATCACATAACTAAACTAGGCCGTGAGTCCTTTGGGAAGAACGATACTTGGTCTTACCAAGTTTTATTACTTGAACGATTCGGTCATACTTGCCGATTGTGAAACAAGTTTGTGACATCATATTTTGGTGCTTACAAATTTGTCCATCAGTTATACTATGACTAGATGCATTTTCAATATCAATCAAGTAAATGTTATTATGCCTAACACCTTGCAAAGCAATTTCAGTAGAATTTTTAAAATATACGGTACATCTATCACTTTCAAAGGTTACCTTGAGACCCTTGTCACATAATTGACTTATGCTTAGGAGATTGTGTTTGAGACCTTCAACGCATAATACGTCCTTTATAGTCAATGTGTTTCCTCCTCCAATGTCTCCAGTGCCAATGATTCTACCTTTGTTATTATCTCCATAGGTCACAAATCCTTGCTTCTTCTTCTCAAAAGAAATAAACATTTTCTTGTCACCGGTCATGTGTCTTGAACAACCACTGTCAAGATACCACAGTGACTTCTTTGACTTAGTAAGTTCCTACAAAACAAATTTTAGCAAGACTTTAGGTCCCCAATCTTATTATGGGTCCTTTGGGTTAGTTTATGCAAATATACATCATTTTACAATTTTAACCCATGCATATTTACCATTTGGAACACCAAAATGTTTGATGTTGCATTTGTTTGAGGTGTGACCAAGTTTCATGCAGTAAAAACAACAAGCCTTATACACTTTATTTTTCACAAGAGTTCCTTTTTCTACCCAAACTCTACGAGTTCTTATCACTTTATATTTTTTGTGTAGATGCGTGTTTCCATTCTCTCAAAGTTTGTTTTGGCATGTGACTTAGACTTATTTGCCTTTGCAAGTAAATTCTCAAGAATGTCAATATCAAACATATGACTTTTACACGATAGACATTCAGCAGGTTGTATAACAGTATCAAATTCAGATAATTTAGTTTCCAAATTACTAACTTTGTTTCTCAAAACAACTTCATCATCTAGTTCTTTTTCATACCTGAAATTCAATTCATTATGCTCTTTCTTTAGCTTTTTATGAGCAACATCAAGTTTTTCAGATTCATTTAACAAATCAAGAAATGCCTTTTGTAAGTCAAACTCATCACTTGACTCTAAGCTAGAATCACTTACTTGGCTTCCTGCATCTTCTAAGTCTGCCATTAAGCACAAGTTTGCTTCTTCATTTGAATCGCTTGAACTTGAAGAACTAGAAGCATTGTCTTCCCAAGCTATGTAAGCTTTCTTCTTCTTTGGAAACTTTCTTTCTTTCTTTTCTTCACTTTTCCTATTCTTAGGACAGTCAGTCTTCACATGACCCCTTTCTCCACATCCATAACATTTAATGCTTGATGGAGATCCTCGATTTTCTTTCCTTTCTCCATGGTATTTGTCTTTTCCCTTTGCTTTCATAAATTTAGCAAACTTCTTAATCATAAGACTCATGTTTTCCTCATCGTTATCGGAATCATCATCCTCAATTCTCTTAGAACTTTTTCCTTTTGAGATTTCAGACTTGAAGGCAAGCGTCTTTCTTTTGCCTTGATCCTCTTCTGTAGTTAATCTTCTTAGCTCAAGCTCATGCTCACGAAGCTTTCCAAAGAGAATCGCCGTTGACATTTGAGTGAGGTTTTGAGACTCCGAAATGGCAGTCACCTTTGGTTGCCAAGACCTGTCTAATGATTTCAAAATTTTCACATTCAACTCGTCAGTGTCAAAAGTCTTACCCAAACTTGTCAAGTGGTTTACAATGTGAGTGAAACGCTTCTGAACATCAGATATTGTTTCTCCAGATTGCATTCTGAACATCTCATATTCCTGAATGAGTGTATTCTTCCTTGCACGTTTCACGTCGTCTGTACCCTCATGTGTGACTCTGAGGACCTCCCACATTTCCTGTGCTGTCTTACACACTGAAATTCTATAAAATTCATCAAGTACTACAGCAGATGAAATAATATTACGAGCCTTAATGTCAAATTGGGCTCTTTTATTTTCCTCAGGAGTCCAGTTAAAGTATGGTTTTTCTTCTTCTACACCATCAACAGTTCTTTTAGGAATATAGGGACCATTTAGCACAGCTTCCCAAATGCCTCTGTCAACAGACCCCATAAAAATTTCCATTCTGACTTTCCAGAATGCATAGTTATCACTAGTAAAAAGAGGTGGTCTGTTGATGGATGCACCCTCAGCATATACTTGATTTTGATGACCGGCCATTTTCGCAAAAGTTTGAAAGAATATCAAAGCAAGCTCTGATACCAATTGTCGGAACAATCGGTACCATTATAGAGTTGCGCAGCAGAATAAAATACTCGGAAAGCGTGTTACGGTCACAAATCGAGTTATGATGGTCCATTTTAGAAAATCAATTTTCTTAGAGAAAATTTAACAAACACTTGATGTGCATAAAACAGTAACGAGTGTAAGGAATAGAAAAGTTGACACACTGGATTTTTATCCTGGTTCGATTCAAAAGAATTTACGTCCAGATGTTAATCACTATAAAGAGTGATTAACGATTTCACTAAAATCAGTTTCAGCAAAATACAATTAAGAGTGAATAAACAAACCGAAATATAAAACCTTCCTTCGACCAACGAAATGAAAGCCAACAATCTACACTTTCCTTCAACTCTGGAACAGTGCAGAACAGTTCTTCCTTCGACCAACGAACCGGAAGAACAATAGCGTTGCCAACTCGAAGAGAATCGCTCCGACCTTTGACCCACAAAGCGAGAGCTTCTCCTTTTCACGAGACTAGGCAGTGCAATGAACTAGCTTTTGGAACTTCCTCAGATCACACTGTATTCTCAAAAGCTCAGTAGTTTTTCTAAGAGTTCTAGAACTCATCTATATAGCCCACTGGTCTAAAGTTTGCAAAGATGAATTATAACTGCCGCAGATAATCGATTATTGTTAGTGATAATCGATTATTCGAGTCCGTTACAGGGTTTTCAAAAAGTGATAATCGATTATCCTGAGGAATAATCGATTATTCCAGAGACTTTTGGCAGTTCTCATCAGAACTGTGATAATCGATTATTTGGAGTAATAATCGATTATTCCAGAGCAACGAGGTTTTTCAGAAGGGCTCAGGATAATCGATTATAGCTTCTATTAATCGATTAAATGCGTAGCAGTTCTAAAAATACGAATTTTTCTAAGTATTACATGTTTAAGGCTTTTCCTAATACATTTATAATCTACAAATTGCTTTTAAAACAACTATAACAATGTATCATCTTTCAGCATCATCAAAATTATTTATCTTCAAATTTACCAATGCTCTTCATTGGTAACATTTTGGAAAAGGCAACTTTGTTTGTTTTTCATATTACAAAGTTGCTCATACGGGTGATTTTTCTTCTAGTTTGGGAAGTCCTTGTACCTGCATATTGTCTTCAACCTTGTGCACAACAAACTGCTCTTCATCAATCAAATTCAAAGCAAAGCTCTTGTCTTTTATTTGAACTCTAAATAATTCTTTATTATTTGAATCTTTAATCATGCAGGTTTTATCTTCAAATAGAACTTTATAGGCTTTCTCCAGAAGTTGGCCAACACTGAACAAGTTTTGATCAATTTCAGGAATGTATAGAACATCAGTAATTAATTTCAAACCTGTGCAACCTTTGATCGCGATGGTTCCTTTAATCTTCAATGCTATTTTTGCTCCGTTTCCAATTCTGACATTTGTGTTGTAGGTTGCATCAAGATCTTTTGAATAATTCTTGATCGTTAGTCATGTGGTTCGTGCAACCACTATCAATTAGCCAACTTTCTGTTGATCTTGCAGTGGCAAAGCAAGAAACAACAAAAAGATCTTCTTCTTCACCCTCTTCAATAAGAGCTTGTACATTCTCTTGTGTTTTTGATGACTTACATATTTTCTCCACATGCCCTAATTGTCCATATTTATGGAATTTCACATTTGGCCTCCACAAACACTTCGTCTCTGGATGATTGTTTTTCTTACAAAAAGGACATGATGGAAAAACATGAGAGGATTTGCTATCATTTTTTGTGGTTGAAAGACTTACCCTTGTTTTTCATAAATTTAGCTATCAAAGACCCTTCAATATGACCTTCTCTCATGAGTCTTCTTTGTTCTGGAGCCTGAAGTGCGGTCAAAAGTTCTGCCAAGGTAATAGTAGAAAGATCTTTTGAGTTCTCCAAGGAAGTCAATATGGCTTCATATCTTTCTGGAATTGTTACAAGTATTTTTTGAACAATTCGAGAATGAGGAATATCAGTGCCAAGAAGACGTATTTTGTTTGCAATGCCGAGAAGCTTGTTCGCATAATCTTTTATTGTCTCCGAATCTTTCATCCTTTGCATCTCAAGTTCTCGAACCAGATTCAAAGCTTGCAATCCTTTGATTCTCTTACGACCTTCATACCCTTCCTTCAAAAACTTCCAGATTTCATATGCCGTTTTCAACGTCATTATTCTGTTGAAAATGACTGGAGATACGATTGTGAACAAAATTGATTTGGCTTTGGATTTTCGAAGCCTCCTTTCTTTGTGATTTTTCATTTGAGCAACTATAGGATTATCTGGCAAAGGAGACACTTCGTAGTCCTCTTTTATCGCTTCCCACACATCGTTAGCATCTAGATATGCTTCCATTTTGACAGCCTAAATTTGATAGTTTTGTCCATCAAATACCGGTACAGAAATGGTAGTAAAGGATGTTTGAGATTCCATCTTATGTGTGGTTGCTATTTTGTAGTTGTAGGTGTTTGTGGGTTATATCACAGACCCGTAAGATCCTTTTTATTCTTGATACCAATTGTTGTGGTTTTAAAGTATAAGAGGCCAAAGAATAAAAGGGAAACTGATGATTTTATTGAGTATAAGCAGTAAATATTTATACTAACTAACTTTGAAAAATATCTCCTAAACTAATTAATTAAATAATGCATAAAATATTCCTAAGAAATAGGATAGAAATATATTTTTATTTAAGTGCTTTGACTCCTTCAACCAAATGTTGTTTGAGTCACAAAATCCCAACACATCTTTCCATCAAAACTCCATATCGAAAAGAGATTTTGGCATGGTGATTCTTCATCTTAACGTTCTTTTGTCTTTTAGCTTCGATAAAGATGATATGAAACTCGAAAGACAAATAATGCTAGCATGGAAGGGTCCAAACCAATGGGTAAAAATACTAATATGACTCTATTATTCTTATGATGATTTTCATAATTATCAGGTGATGTTGGACATGGTTCTAAGCCTGAGACATTACCACACAAGCCTTTATTATTTCTCAATGCTTCAATTGTAGCCATTTTGAAGGCTGGAATGTTGGGAAGTGGACCCTGTAATTGGTTGTATGATATATCAATAGATATCAAACTTCTCATCTCGTCAAGGCCGGAGAGATCGCCTGAAAGATGATTGTGTGAGAGATTTAATGTTTCTAAGCTTTTCAACTGTCCAAGCAAGGGTGGTATTTTTCCACTCAACAAAATGTTCATGCTTAGATCGAGACTTTGAAGATATTTTAATTTACCAAACTCGGATGGAATATTTTCCGTAAATTTATTTCAGCTCAAATTCAAGTGTAATAACTTGACCAAATTACGAAGTTGAGTTGGAATTAAGCCAGAAAAACGATTTGCTCCAAGCTCTAAAGTGTCAAGATCTAGCAATGAGGCTATCTGTATAGGAACATTCCCTGAAAGATTATTACTATTGAGAGAGAGTTTGAACAAGTAGGTCAAATTACCTAAATCTTCTAAAAGACGAGAAGAAGAGAGACGAAAAAGAGAGAAAGAAGAAGAAGAGAGAAAGGAAGAAGAGAAACGAGAAAGAGAGAGAGAAGAAAAAGAGAGAAAGGAAAAGAGAGACAAGAAAGAGATAGAAGGAAAGATGAAAAGAAAAGAGAAGAAGAAAAGATTAAAGAAGCGGAAAGTAAAGAGAAGGAGCTCTTGCTAATGATGGCAACTCCTACTCTTACCATTACCATGGAACCTAAAAGGGAAGGGTTCTCATTCTTTACTTCTTTTCCAATTATTGTACACTCTTCCATTATTAATTTTTCTTTTAAACCAATTGCCATCACATATTCTGTGCAATCCTTTTCAAATTATGGCAATTCAAAACTTGAGTTAATGTTACCCTTGTGTAAACAAGTAACTCAAGATAATAATCAAATAACTTGGGAATATGGAATTCTCCATTTTTCCAAGACTAATTTTCATAAATTATTTTTCAAAAATACAAGAATTTTCTTTTGTCTTCTTATTTTTGTCATACTCATTTTTGCTATCTTTTATAGATATATTTTTGATCCAGGAGGAACACATAAACCAAAGTTGTGCTTCTTTCTTTCTTCACGATTTGAGGACAAATTATTTTTAAAGAGGGAGGGAATGATGGCAACCCCTTTAGGGACTTTCCATCCAAAGAAGTATCAACTTCACTAAGACCAAGAAACGGAAGTTGAATAAGGACTTAATCTTTTCTTTCTAAGTCTTAACATGTTCTTTTTAACTAATTCCATTGTTTTGTAGGACAATAAAGGTTGGAAGGATCATAGGAAGTTGTCAAGCAAAGAGGAAACAAGAAAGTCATGAAGTCTCTTCTCTTTGGAGCACACTTTCCACGTTTTCCATGAGAAGCACATACAGTTGTGCATCTTCTTTTCTTTGGAGCACATTTGACATCATTTTCATGTGGAACACATGCCAATAATGAAGCACATTTACCACATGGAACACACCAGCCGTGGCTTCCCCTCTTTGAAGCACATTCTCCATGCTGCCCACGTGAAACATACAACCCATGCTAGCCACTCTCATCAGCACATATCATTTGTAAATTCTCTTGCACGTTTGACAAGCTTCTCTTATAAAAAGAGAGCTTCATCTTGTGTAGAACTTAACTTGAGTAATCTAAAGAAATGTTGTTGCAATGAATCCAGCCATTCTTATCTCGAGTTCAACCTTTGTGCCCCTTTAGCACCCTTATCCTATAGCTTCCTTCCCTCTTGGAAGGCTTTCTGAGTTAGAGACTTCACTTACACACTTCAAAACACTGAAACACATTTTCACAAACACCTTGCATGCACCAGATCAACCACCAACTTCTTCCATTTCGTTGCCACTTTCTGGTTTAAGGAGCTGCTCATTCTTGAAGATTGGAGCTGCTTCCATCAACGAAGTTGACGAAGTTGAAGAATGAAGTGAACGAAGTGAAAGAAGAAGAAGAAGAAGAAGAAGAACTGGACGAATGGGACGAAGTGGAAGAAGACGAAGTGGCCGAAGTGGACGAAATGGACGAATAAGAAGAAGAATAAGAAGAAAAAGATGAAGAAGTAGACGAAGTGGATGAAGTGGACAAATGGACGAATGGACGAAGTGGACTAAGTTGAGGAAGTTGACGAAGTGGACGAAGTTGACGACGTGGATGAAGTTGACGAAGTGGACGAAGTGGACGAAGTTGACGAACGAAATTGAAGAACGAAGTGGATAAACGAAGTGGACGAAGTGGATGAAGTGGACGAAGGGGATGAAGTGAACGAAGCGGACGAAGTTGACGAAGTGGACAAAGTGTACGAAGAAGAAGAAGAATAAGAAGAAGAAGATGAAGAAGTGGACGAAGTGCACGAAGTGAACATAATGATGAATGGGATGAAGTTGACGAAATGGACGATGTTGACGAAGTTGACGAAGTTGACAAACGAAGTTGACGAACGAAGTGGACGAACAAAGTGGACGAACGAAGTGGACAAACAAAGTAGACGAAGTGGACAAACTAGACGAAGTGGATGAAGGGGACGAAGTGGACGAAGACAAAGTGGACGAAGACAAAGTGGAAGAAGTGAAAGTGCAAATGACACTTGGAGCCACTTGACACACTTCCACACTAAGATGCGCAACTAGACTATTACAATGTTTAATGGAGTACTTGGAATTGCTTGATAAGCATTTTCCCAATTAACTCAAGTTTCAAAAGCAAAGAAGAATTTACTACAAAGGTTCCGTGATAGAAAGCCAAATATACAATGAAATGTAGAACTACTTAAACAAAGCCAAGTGTGGCTGCAAAGGCAAAGTAAATGAGCTGAAATGGAACATTAGAATGGTGTTTTTCTGCTGCAATGAGGTGCTGGACAACCAATTTAAAATCATCTTGAAGTCCACTTGAAGCAATGTTAGCAAGACTTCCACTCCTTAAGATGCTACCCCTTTGATAAGGCCCAGCTGGATGTTAAAACTCCACCAAAATATGATGTTCCAGCAGACAAAAGTCACAAAACCCGTGATCAAAAAGAATGTTGCAGCAAAGTTTAATGCAGAAATAACTTGACAGCAGTATATGGAAGCCAATAAAAGTGATTTCTAAACACTTTGGGGCTGGAAGAAAGGCTAGCACACAAAAGGAACTTAAGACAGGGTCTAGAACATATTAGAAAAACAAGAAAAACCCAAAAACAATGATTGAATTCTGTGCAATGCAAGTGTTTGATGAAAATTCAAAACTGTTTGATGAAATGCCACAAAGAACAGCTGATTTTGTGTTTCTGGTTTTGGACCTTTCAAATCTGGATTATAGGGTTTAAATTGCTTTTTATGATTCCTATACACTTGGATAAGCATATAAATGTATTTGGAAACTTAAACCCAGCTTTTGCCAATGCAATAATGAAAATTAGAAGTATTTCAAATGTCAAACAACAACAAAAATGGCCTACTACACCTGAAAAGTGGCTGATAATGGTGGTTTTAGGGTCAAAATTGTTTGACAGTGGTGCAAAGGCTTAAGTGAGACATCAAACAAGTGTATATGATCATTGTGAACATGTTTAAATTCTGAAACAACAAAGAAACAATCTGCATCCAAAGATGAATGGTCCACTTCCAATTTTAAGAAAAATTGATGGTTTAAATGGTGATTTGGCACATTGGCTGGAAAATGACCAAATGAATAGTATGCAGAAGTTTTAAATGGTTAAATAAACTGTTCCTAATGTTCACAATGCACAAAAACAAGGGGAGGCAGCAATTGGCAGTGACAGTTGTTATTTATGCAGAATAAAAGCACCAAAACTCCACCAAAATGAAAATGTGGGAAAAAAATTGGAAACTGCAGTGGTGAAAATGAACAGCAGTGATTCAAATGTTCAAATGCCACTTCAAACAAGTTTGTATCATCAAATGGAATATGTTGAAACACTTAAACAGCCACAACAAAGTCCATATCAGTTTTGACTGGTTTAGTTCCAAATTTAACCAAATTTGATGACTGAAACTATAATTTGATACAAAGGCTGGAAAATTACCATTTGAACAGTAACAACAGGTTTCAAATGGCCAATTATACTTGCATAGACAGTCAATCAGCACAGAAACACATTGCGACAACAATTGATAGTGGTAGTTCCCAAAAACGCAGAAAAATATACTAAAAATTGTTGCAGCATGAAGAAAATAGCAAGTTCAAAGCTGGATGGATCAACAAACATGCAAGAAAGGTCCTAAGCAACTAGATCTAGCTTTAGAAATTGAGCTAGGGAAATAGCACATGGCCTAAGACACACAATGACAGCAGCACGGTGCAAAGCTGGATTAAAACAATGACATATGTAAAACATATTTTGGAATCAACTCAACTCTACTTTTTGGAATTCAATGGTTAATACAGATTGCCAACACTTGAAACATGTATAAAATCATCAAATACACTTGCCTCAAGCTTTAGAATCAATAAATCTGGACAGAAACAGATTATAGCATATGAAAACCGAAAATGCAGTTTTTTGCAGATTTAAATTGGAAAAATCAGTGTGCAATGGTGTAAGCTCAAATGATCAAAGCTAGACATGGTGCCATTGCTTTTCATGATCAACATATAGCTAGCTACACACTGGACTCAAACAAAACAGAACGAAATCACGACTGAACAGAATTAAACATTTGACAGAATGAAAAACTACACTAAATTGCACATGACCGAGACACAACTGGAACTGATTAATAAAACTTGATTTGAACTCAAACAAACAAAGTGCACCGATTAAAATGAAGAACAAACACTAAGGAACAGTGAATGAACACAAACATCCATAACAAACACGAAATCAAACCATAGAAGTGAGGAAAAAAAATCAAACAGTGGGAAAACTGGAACAACACATGACGAAAGTGAAAAAATGAATGAAAACGTGACTTATCCCTTGGAGACTTGCGTGGATGAGCTGGCTCTTGATGCCTAATGATGGAAGCAGCTCCATGATGCGTAGAAGGATGCTTCAAGACGTAGAGAATGACAGCCGATGGAAGATGACAGTGGATGTCCGAATGCACTCAAGGTGTTCGTGAAATTGTCTGGTGGTGTTTGGATGAGTGTTTTGGTAGATTTCTAACTCAGTAGGATTTCCAAAGGGGAAAGGAGCTAGAGGAGGTGTTAGATAACAAAGCACAAAGGTGAACTTGAGAGTAATAGCTAGAAATTGGCAGCATTTCTTTACTTCAATTCAAGTTGCATTTACAAGTGATGAAGCTCTCTATTTATAGAAGAAGGAGAGCTTCAAAAACGTATTGTGCAAGTTATTATAAAGGTGCACAGGCTGTAAAACAGATGGAAGAAGCTTGGGAAGCAAGCTATAGTTGCCAACTCAGCAAAGTAATTGAAGAAGATGGAGTTGTTGTCTTTGGGCATTGAACGTAGTGCAGAGGCCGCTGAGCACCAACCGTTCATTTGTGCTTCTTTGGTTTTCTTACGTGGCAACCTTCTTGAGTTGCATAGACATGGTTCCTCCCTTTTATTAATATTCTACAAAAAAACAATGTAAAAGTATTTAGCAAAATATAAACCACCTCTCTAACCCTCTAATCAAAATATAGACATATACAAAACAAACTAGCAGCAAGAATCCCCTCTCCTGCAGTCCAACCCTTTGAGCCACCCTTAAAGTCAAGAACGCAACACGCTCTTCTTCCTGTAATCACAACAGGGAAACAACTAGCCTCTGATCTTTCAGTAACACCCAAATGTGCAAATATGATCAGTCTTTTGTAAATGCAGTTAACTTGCTCTTCAAGAATCCACAAGTAGATGAACACCACGGTCACTTCTTGTTTCTTGGAGCTTTTCCCTTTCTATGTAAGAATGCACTTTCTGCAAAATATCACAAAACTGTTAGAATAAAAAAAGTTCTTACAAAGATCAAGTTTGTGTTAATTTATAGATTTTCACAATTCAGACGTATTTTAATCGACTTAACTACTAATGCAGTCGAATGTAAAAATTCAGTCAAAGTAGTTAGCAACAATTAATGCAGTTAATTGAATGCGCAATTAATGCAATCGATCCATAATAAATGCTTGGTCAACATATATAAAAATATAGCCATTGTAACATTTAACACAAGCATTAACAGAATTTCAAAATTGTAACAGACTTAGTCGAATGCAAGTTGCATATAATCGACTATGTAACAAAGTTAAACATAGTTTTGAAAAACTTCTTCTTTGAAAAACCTCACAACACACTTTTAACAAGTTTGTGCAAAGCCACGAGTTTTAATCGATTCACCCCATAATGAAGTTGAATTAAAACTGTTGTTTTGCCACACAATAAAAAGTTCAATATAAGTGCTTCTGGTTTTCATTATGTAAAACATCATACATGCATTCACCAATAAAATCAATTATATAGCACAGTGAAATGCAATGTATCAACACAATCATGTTCTCCATGCTTTAAACAAATTTATACATTGATTAAAACATGTAGCATGTAAGCAATAGAATATGTAACACATAAACATCTCATGTATTATCAATTATGTTGTCATCATAAAAAACCATAAGCTCTGAGATTGTAGGTTCAGCTAAACCAGTGCTCTTCCTAACAACAATCTCAACAAGTTTAAAATAAAATTACCAATTACTAATATATTTTAAAGAACTTATATGGTTTTTATAATTAGGTAAAAAGTACTATTATTCATAGTTTATAGAATGAATCGGAGGTAATACTACCTTTTCTTTCCTGTATCTTTGTATGGAAAATGTGTTTTTCTTTGATAAATATGTTTAAAGGTTAGTGTATTATCTATTAAGAATATTTAATGAAACTGAAATTTTATTATAGTTGGATTGAAATATTTTTAGTTAACATTTTCCTCTTGAATATGTGTATCATTATTCTGATATTAAATAAGGACAAAACTAAAAGAAAACATTAATAATAATGCACAAGATATCTTCTTATTTTTTAAATCTTTAAATTTCTTTTTGAACACTTGAGACGGAGTTTGAATTTCTAATACAAAGGAGGCATCATCAATATCTTTCATTTCAAAATTTTTGGATAGAAATCTTTAGGGTTGGTGATAAATTATAAGATTTTCTATATTAGTTGTACTTAAACCTGACATAGAATATTTGAATAGTGATATTTTTGTAATAAATTAGAAGACTTTCTATATTGATTAGACTTAAAATGGATATAGAAAGTATGAGGGTGACATTTTTCTAATATATTAGAAGACTTTTTATTCTGGTTTATCATTATAACGTGCATAGTATGCGCTTAACCCTTTTTGCGATTTCCTCGCTATTGTGTTCTCCAAACTCTCTTCCTCTTAATCTTCTCCAAATTCTCTAAAGAAATGCTAGCATACAAAACTCAATTATAACATAGAGATATAGCATATATAAAACAATCAACAATATGTAATCAATAAAGAGATAACAGTATTCTAACTCATGGAATTTTTTAACCCCTGTTAACCACAGTCAATTGTCCCAAATTCATAATCAACTTCATTGCTTTTTATTAGAGTTGAATCTCCAGTATTGTTTATCCAGAAGCAATGTTCCTACAAAAACCTTTCAAGATCCTTTCCAGATCAAGCATTTTAGAATCATTGTAATACAAGAATTGTTACAGGTAATTAATGAATATGCATGTGTAAATGTATGAATGTAACAATAATCAAGAATACATTCAACTTCATACATAACACAATTGATTATAATCAGATTAAGTCATGATTATGGTACTGATTTATGACAAACAAAATATCCGATTTCATTAATATTGATCTGTAATTACAATCAGATAACCAAAACATAATATGGCATAAGAAGCCAACTACAAACTAACACGAAATTATAAACAAGCAAATTTTAAATTTTCTTCTTATTCTTCTTCAAGTAGGTATTAAGGAGCATGCCAGTATTACTTTCTTTAGCCACATCCTCCTCTTCACTTTCATCCTTATTCATTCCAGCATTTTCATTAGGTGTACTTCCCTCTTCACCTGACCCATCTTCATTATCATCCTCATTAGGACTGTTCAACTTGAGATGCTCTTTTATTTCCAAGACATCATCTCTTGTAGCTTGACACATAATTTTGAGAGCTTTAATTTCCCTCAGAACAGTCCTTTTAAATTTAGAATGAGCTCTATACGGAATAAAAGGCTGCCCTACAACATCTTCATCTTCAGCAACTTCACTTTTGAACTGCCAACCCTCAGGTGTGTGCTGCATGCCCATCATGTGTAAAGCAACTTTGTTAATCAGGGTAGTACGACTATAAGATTCACTTGATTCACCAATACAATTAACACCGAAGTGGACAAGAATCTTGGATATACACACACAGTATGGCAGCTTTGCAGATTCAAGTCTTGTTACTTTCAACATGTTATCAGAGATGATAGCAGGCCAATTGATAACAGTTGAAAAATTTGACATAAAAAACAACTTCTATGCCTTAGAAACTAGCTTGGAATCATGCTTTTTGCTTATGTTTTAGAAATAAGAGAGTTGGATAGGTTTTATGTTTGGTTTTCCTTGTTTTTCCAGGTTTTAAGATGAATTGAATGAAAGAAGTGAAGTAGTCAGAAGTTGGATTCAGAAAAGGAAGAAAAAGTGCATAAAAGAAGAGCCTCAAGTACCGCTCAACGCCACTTTTACCGCTGAGCGACACTTTGAAGATCTGCAGTCACTGTTGAGGGGCAAAACTGCAGCTGAGAGTCAAATAAAGAATCGCACTCACCGTTGAGCGGTAATAACCGCACTCACCGCTGAGCGGTAATTACCACTGACCACCATTTTAATGGGCCTTGGGCCATTTTTCTGTAATCTTTAGGAACCTATATAATTAAGGTTTTAGTCGACCTAGGGTTAGTATCTTTGGCCAGAACGAATCAAAATCACACTTTCTTCACCCCTTGGAGGAGGATTTTGGATGCTCAAGCTCCACTCTTCAAATTCTAGGGTTCTATCTTTCATTCTTTCATTATTTTTCATCTAGTTTCACCATGATTATGGTGAACTAAACCTTCATTATTGTTGGGGAATCAATGTAATCCTCTAAAACTCTCATGTATTGAATTAGTTCTTTAATTCATATGTTTTCTTTCATTAATTGTTAGGGTTTTTCTTCTATACTCTATGCATGCTTTGTTTAACTCATTCAATTGCATGATAATTGATTTTATTTGTATGGACACATATAGATAAATCTAGACATGAAGAAAATCTCCCAATAGTAATATTGCCTAAACATAGGGATAGGAGGATTGGTTGCCTTTAAGCTTCTGTGCGAATGTAATGCATGAATAATTGCTAGGGAGACAAGAAATTGTAAACTATTGATTATGAGTAGGCTTTCTTCACCGAGACATCGAGGTTAAGGTAAATTAGAAAGTGACATTAACATTAATGAAGAAGATGAATTCATGAATACATGAGAGTGGATAGGATGAATTGAAAACCTTAACAACATCATCATTCCATATATTTCAATCACATTTTGCTTCTTTTGATCCAATTGATCAATACATGCATTCATATTTAATTTTGAGTATATGCATTTAAACCTACAAGAATACGTTCACAAGTCTAATTTAATCAACAAATTACATGATTGTTTAGGTCGTGAGTCCTTGGGGAACGATACTTGGTCTTAATATTTTATTATTACTTGATACGACTTGGTTACACTTGCCGAGGGTTAACAAGTTTTTGGCGCCGTTGCCGAGGACTCGTGGTTTAACTATTCTATTTGTGTGATTATTGATTAACTTTGACTTGATTTTTATCTTTTTATCATTTTGTTTATCTTTCTATCTTTCTGTTTTTATTTTTCATTTTTTTATCTTTTATCTTTTTAGTTTATCTTTTCTATCTTTTTGTGCTAACAATTGTTTCTAGGGTTATGTGTTCTTGTGTATGTAGGATACAATTAGGACTAGGAGCAAGAAAACTTCGGAACCTCTTCTTGAAGGATTGGATAAAGTAGAAGGAGAAGGAGGATCCGAACTTCTAGAGAACTATTTCCTTCTTCGGAAACACTTCTACAACCCTCACCACAAAGATCTAACCAGAGCACTGAAGAGATGGCCGAAGAGAACAATGTTAGACGTACTCTGGCGGATTACACCAATGTTGTTGGCCCTCATCACTTTAATAGAAATGCTAAATACGAGGGTCAATGCTACAAACATTGAGGTGAAACCGGCGTTGATACAATTGGTAAAGAGCAACCAATTTAATGGGTGTTAACCCTCGACAAGTGTAACTAAATCGTATCAAGTAATAAAAATGGTAAGACCAAGTATCATTTTCCCAAAGGACTCACGGCCTAGACAGGTATGTGATTTCTTGATTATCTACGACTTGTAAAACTAATTCTTTGAGATTTTAAATGCAAATTACTAAAAAGTAAATATGAATGCATGTATTGATCTATGGAAAAGAAGAAGCAAAACACATAATTTGAGTTATATGAATGATTATGT
This sequence comes from Vigna umbellata, assembly GCF_029865625.1. Lineage (NCBI taxonomy): Eukaryota > Viridiplantae > Streptophyta > Magnoliopsida > Fabales > Fabaceae > Vigna > Vigna umbellata. The sequence goes on along the minus strand of NC_142167.1, from coordinate 26,340,228 downwards.
TGTTGGGGTTTATCAATTTCATCCTATCAACTCTCATGTATTCAAGAATTCATCTTTCTTCATTAATGTTAATGCCACTTTCTAATTTACCTTAAACCCGATGTCTCCACGAAGAAAGCCTAATCCTAATCACTAGTTTACAATGTCTTGTCTCCCTAGCAATTATTCATGCATTACATAGCATAAAATCTTAAAGGCAACCAACCATCATATTCCTATGTCTAGGAAATACTACTATTGGGAGAGATTCCCCTCGTATGTGTCCATATCGACAAAATCAATAATCATGCAATTGAATGAGTTAAACAAAGCATGCATAAAGCAAAGAGGAAAAACCCTAACAATTAATGAAACAAAGCATATATATTAAAGAACCAATTCAATACATGAGAGTTTCAAAGAAGTACATTGATTCCCCAACAACAATAAAGGTTTAGTTCACCATATTCATGGTGAAACTAGATGAAAATAATGAAAGAATGAAAGATAAAACCCTAGAATTTGAAGAGTGGAGCTTGAGCATCCAAAATCCTCCTCCAAGGGGTGAAAAAGTGTGTTTCTGCTTCGTTCTAGCCAAAGATACAAACCCTAGGACGTCCAAATCCTTAAATAGACTAGAAAAATAACAGAAAACGGGTCCAAGCCCAAAATAGATCAGAAAATAGGTCAAAACCCGCGTCGCCAGCGCTCAACGCTAGGTGCGACACTCAGTAGATGAACCTGACCGATCGGTTTCACTGTTGACCGATCGGTCTCACATTGTTGACCGTTCAGTTTTGTCTATCTGTCCTCCAGCCGTTCAACCATCAGTTACGCTGTTCGAAAGTTGTCTTGCTCATGCTGGTCGACCTAGTCTCCAACCGTTCGGCCTCAGTTGCACCACCTTCAGACCGTTTGGTCTCTTTTATGAACCGTTCGGTTTTTGTTATTTCCTCCATCTGACCGTTCGATCTGCGTTCTTGACCATTTGGTTTGGATTCTCCCGCATCCTACCGTTCGGTCCTGTTCTGTTTCTGTCCTTTCTAGGTTCCAACTCCTTGTTACTTCAACTTCTTCATCCAATTCATCCAAATTTCTGTCAAAATAAGGAAAACCAAGCATAAAACCCATCCAACTCTCTTATTTCCAAAACTTAAACAAAAGCATGATTCCAAGCTAGTTTCTAAGTCATAAAAGGGTGCTTTTAATATCAAAATTAAGTATAAAAATAACGGTTTTTCAACCGTTAACAATGGGCTATCTCATGAAAGTCCATATGAACATCTAACCACATTCAACGAGATTTGCAACATTGTAAAGATCAATGGTGTGTTGGATGAAGCAATAAAGCTTAGTTTGTTTCCTTTCTCATTGGGAGGCAATGCTAAGTTATGGTTGAATTCCTTTCCAAAAGGTAGCTTTGTTGAATGGAAAGCCTTGGTTTCAAAGTTCCTAAACAAGTACTTCCCACAATCTAAAATCAACAAAGGGATGTAAGAGATTTCTTCTTTTAGATAAGGCATGGAGGAGACGCTAGGTCAAGCATGGGATAGATACAAGAGCTTGTTGAGAAAGACGCCCACTCATGGCTTTGACGAAGCAACAACAGTCATTCTTTTCCTTGGAGGTAATATTAAATGCAAGACTCTAGAGGAAGCCACTGAATTGATTGACAACATGGCTACTAATGACAACGAGATGCATAATGAGAGAGGAGCTCCAATTCAACTGAAGGGAGTTCTGCAATTGCAATCTCAAGACGCCTTGCTTGCACAAAATAATATCATCACTCAACAGTTAGAAGAAGTGACAAATAAGCTTTCTTTATTACCTCAAGAGATATATAATATTTCGATGGCTCAAAGGCAGCAGAAACAATGGCAGCCACAACCTACTCCATATGAGAAAACCACAAAATTGGAGGATAATTTCCAGCAATTCATGAAAATGAGCGTCTCTTATTGTAAGAATGTAGAGGCTGCATTTAACAGTATGAAGATGCACATTGGGCAAATGGTCAACAAGATGGAAGGTTGTGAGAAAGATGAAAAGAGTAATTTGAGGGAAGAATGTAAAACCATTGTTACAAGAAGTGGTAAAGTGTTAGAGGAAAGAAAAATAGAGAGAAAAGAGAGAGAAAATGAGAATGGGAAAGAAACACTTGAGTGGAAAGATAGGGTTGAGAAAGGAAAAAAGAGAGAAGAGGAAGATGAGAGAAAAAAAGAAAATGAGTTAAAAAAGACTTATTCAAGGAAGGAGAAAGAAAAACAGCTGGAGCGGTTTGTGGAGATGTTTAAAAAATTGAAGATTACCATTCCTTTCTCTGAAGCATTGCAATAGATGCCATCCTATGAAAAAATTTTGAAGGAACTCCTTACAAAGAAAAGAAAATACATTGAGAAGGAGACCGTTGAAGTGTAAGATAATTGTAGTGCAATCATACAACAATTACCTCCTAAGTTTAAAGATCTAGGGAGCTTCACTATTCCATGCACCATAGGAGAGTTGAAAGTTGGAAGGATGTTGATTGATTTGGGAGCTAGCATTAATTTAATGTTGCTTTCTATGTCCAAAAGAATTGAGGGTTTGGAACTCAAACCCACTAGAATGGCACTTCAATTGGCGGACAGGTCTCTTAAATATCGGTATGGGGTAGTTGAAGATGTGCTGGTAAAGGTTGACAAAATTGTATTCCCAGTGGATTTTGTTATAATGGAGATGGAGGAGAATGAAGACGTGCCTCTCATTCTTGGGAGACCATTTATGAAGATTGCTAGAGTTTTAATTGATGTGGAGAATGGTAAGCTTAAAGTGAGAGTTCAAGATGAAGAAGTGAATTTTGATGTATTCAAAGCCATGACACATCCTAAAGATGATAAAGCATGTTTTCAACTTGATATACTTGATGAAGTTTGTATGGTGCAAGAAAGGATGGTACGTTATTCTTCTCCATTAGAGAAAACTCTTATTGATGCTTGTGAAGACTTGAATGAAGAAGAGAAATTAACTGATGAATGTATGACGAATTTGGAGACATTGAAGGAGATTCCAATGGAGGATGCTAAGTTTGAGACAATTGATACCAAAGAAGAAGTCAAAGCAAATAAGTTAGAATTAAAGATGTTACCATCACATTTGAAGTATGTTTTTTTAGAACAAAGCCAATTCTTTGCTTCCTGAAAAAGAAGAAAAGTTGATAGAAATATTGAAAGCCAACAAAGAAGCTATTGGGTGGTCACTCTCAGATCTCAAAGGTATAAGTCCAACTTATTGCATGCACATGATCTCTATGGAAGATGACTATAGGTCGAGTGCTCAACCACAGAGAAGGCTAAATCCCGTCATGAAGGAGGTGGTTAGAAAAGAAGTATTGAAGCTCTTGGAAGCTGGCATTATTTATCCAATCTCTGACAGTGAATGGGTGAGTCCAGTATAGGTAGTTCCAAAGAAAGGTGGGATGACAGTAATTTATAATGAGAAGAATGAGCTTATTCCTACTCGGACTGTTACTGGATGATGAATGTGCATTGATTATAGGAAGTTGAATAAATCCACTAGGAAGGATCATTTTCCTCTTCCTTTCATGGACCAGATGTTGGAGAGATTGGCAGGTCAGACTTTTTATTGCTTTTTGGATGGATATTCTGGATACAACAAAATTGTGGTAGATCCAAAAGACCAAGAGAAGACGACATTCATATGTCCTTTTGGTGTCTTTGCCTACAGAAAGATGCCATTTGGGTTATGTAATGCCCCAGCCACGTTTCAAAGGTGTATGCAGGCATTTTTGCATATCTCATAGAGAAGTGCATTGAAGTCTTTATGGATGATTTTTCAGTTTTTGGAGATTCTTTCCAAAGGTGTTTGGCGAATCTGGATATTGTCCTCAAAAGATGTGTTCAAACGAATCTTGTGCTTAACTGGGAGAAATGTCATTTCATGGTAATCTTTTGAGGCGATCTGTGACCAATGAAGAAGTTGAAGGAATTCTCTGGCACTGTCATGACTCACCCTATGGAGGACATTTCAATGGAGAAAGAACAGCAGCAAAAGTTCTCCAGCCAGGTTTTTATTGGCCTACTTTATTTAAAGATGCTCATAATCATGCCAGGAATTGTGACAGGTGTTAAAGAACTGGAACTATTTCAAGACGTCATGAGATGCCATTACAAGGCATTTTAGAGGTTGAAGTCTTTGATTGCTGGGGCATTGATTTTGTAGGACCATTTCCACCATCTTTCAACAATGAATACATACTGGTCGCAGTGGATTATGTGAGTAAATGGGTGGAAGCATTGGGGTTTCCCAAAAATGATGCCAGCACTGTGAATAAATTTCTAAAGAGGAAGATCTTCTCACGCTTTGGAACTCCAAGAGTACTTATTAGTGATGGAGGATCTCATTTTTGTAATTATCAGCTAGCAAAAGTACTCAAACATTATGGTGTGAGACATAAGGTAGCTGCACCTTATCATCCACAGACCAATGGGCAAGTTGAGGTGTCTAACAAAGAGATCAAGAGGATTTTAGAGAAAACAGTTGTTGTATCAAGAAAGGACTGGTCATAGAAACTGGATGATGCTCTCTGGGCATACATGACTGCAATGAAGACATCTATGGGTTTATCACCTTATCAGCTAGTCTATGGGAAAGCATGTCATTTGCCAGTGGAGATGGAGCATAAAGATTTGTGGGCTCTTAAATTTTTGAATTTTGATCCTTTTGAAACTCAAAACAAGCATAGAAGACAGATGCTGGAGCTTGAAGAGATGCGGTTGCATGCATATGATTGATCCAGGAGCTACAAAGAAAAGGTAAAATTCTATCATGACAGGAAGTTGATAAAAAAAGTCTTTAATCCAGGGCAGTAGGTGCTATTGTTCAATTCAAGATTAAAACTTTTTCCTGGAAAGTTGAAGTCAAAATGGTCAGGACCATTCATAGTGAAAAATGTGCGTCCACATGGAGCAATTGAATTGGTTGATCCATCTGCTAGTGATCAACAAAGAAGCTTGGTAGTGAATGGTCAACGTCTCAAGCATTATCTAGGAGGAGAAGTAGAGCGGTTGTCCACAGTGATGAAGTTGGTTGATCCTTGAACTTTATCGGGTCAAACTAGTGACGTTAAAAGAGCGCTTGCTGGGAGACAACCCAATGATTTAAGAACTTTTATTTTTCGTTTGGTGATGTAATTATGAACTTTTGGTATTTTTGGTTTTAGTTATAAACTTGTTACAAGGTTTACATCTACTGAAGGATGTTAGGTTGAAGAGTATCTACTGAAGGATACTATGTTCGTTTACACCTACAAATGGGTGTTGGTAAGAAAAGATTTGCACTTACTGATGGGTGCTAGAGGATTTTGGGTCAGGCTCGTGACGTTAAACAAGCGCTTACTAGGAGACAGCCTAGTATTCTAAACTCTGTTGAACTTATTTGCTTCAATTTTTAGAATAGGGTTGTGATGTACTCAGTTTGAAACTTTATCTGCTATGATGGTTTGCTTGTGACTTATGCATGATAAGTATTGCTTGATGATGCTTGGATATTTATTGATGTTGAGATTGTGCACATTATATGCTGATATATAGGTGGTTGTTCACGAGTTATGTGAATAAATGCATGATGTTGTGATTGTGATTATGATGCTAAGCAAGATGTGTATGTGGAATGTTGAATGAGCCTATATGTGAGGTTTTGAACTCTAGAGTTTTTGTGAATGAATGCTATTACATTGAGAGCATGAATGACTTTTCCCAGGTTTCTATGATTGAATCACTTGCTTGTATGTGTCATATGATCAAGGCCATTTGTCGTTACCCTTTATTAGCCAAATGATTTTAGCCCAATAAAAGAGAGCACAATGTGTTCTATCCTTTGAACCCTTAGCTTTGAACATGATAGAAAACCCTTTTTGAAAAGCTTTACCTTGAGTTTAGTTGAAGATATCTTGTGGTATTGATAAATGTTCAAGTTTGGGGTTATTGGGTGGTTTAAAAAGGGGAATATGAAAAGCATTGAGCTAAGCATGTGAAAAGTAAAATAAAAAGGAAAGAAAAGAAAGAAAAAGAAAGGCTAAATGCAAAAGAAAGTTGGGAAGAAGGACGAATGATTGTGTGTAGATGATTCACTTAACTCAAGGATTTTGTGATCCAGAAAAACCAATTTTCTTGTTAGCTCAGCCACATTATAAGCCATAGAAAAGTCCTTGTGATGATACTTTCTTGTGAATGTGTTTGATTATGGTTAAATGAAAGACAAAGTTAATTCATGTGACATTGTGATAATAGAGTGAAGGAGTGACCTCTTATGCACTTGTGTGTTTGAGTGAAACACTTTATCTAGTGAGGAAAGATTCAATGAACACATAAGTACATTGATGACAAATTTAGGAACACCGAAAAATGGCACCAAAAACTTGTTTAACCCTCGGCAAGTGTGACCGAATCATATCAAGTAATAAACTCGGTAAGACCAAGTATCGTTCTCCCAAGGACTCACGGCCTAGTTAGTTATATGATTTGTTGATTATTTAAGACTTGTGAACAAATTCTTGTGGTTTCAAATGCAAAAGACAATAATTAAATATGTATGCATGACTTTGATCAATGGAAAAGAGGAAAACAAACACGGAATGAATTATATGGATGAGTATGTTGTTGGAGAAATCAATTTCATCTTATCCACTCTCATATATTTTAGGAATTCATCATTCTTTTCATCAATGTTAATGTCACTCTCTAAATTACCTTGCGAAAAAAGCCTATCCTTAATTACGAGTTCATACAATTCCTAGCATCCCTAATAATTAATTCTGAAGCACAGAAGCTTAAAGGCAACCAACCTCATATCCCTATGTCTAGGCGATATTACTTTTGGGAGAAATTCCCCGAATCTAGATTTTACCGTATGTGTCCATATCACTAAAATCAATAATCATGACATCGAATGAGTTAAACAATGCATGCTTTGAGCAAAAAGGAAAAACCGTAACTAATGATGAAAGAAAGCATGTATCTCAAATAAGATGTTTAAACACAAATTCCATATATGAGAGTTTCACAAGATTACATTGATTCCCCAACAACAAGAAGAGTTTAGTTCACCATATTCATGGTGAAACTAGATGAACAATAATGAAATAATGAAAGATAGAACCCTAGAAAGATGAGTAGGTAGCCTTAACATCCAAGATCTTCCTCCAAGGGGTGGAAAGGTGTGTGTTTGCTTCGTCTCCAGCCAAAGATACAAACCCTAGGAAGTCCTAAAGCTTATATACTATTCGAAATATTACAGAAAAGTGGGCCTAAGCCCAAAATACCACCGCTCAGCGGTAAACTGCCGCTCAGTGGTACCAGCGCATAGTCAATTCTCTCCTCAGCTGCACTTTCACCCCTCAGCGGAGCCAACGGGTGTTCTTTGGTGTCGCTCAGCGGTAAACTAGGGCTGAGCGGTACTTTCGGCTTCTCTTCTTTTGCACTTTTTGAGTTCTTTTCTGATTCCATCTATCCTTCTTCACTTCTTTCATCAAATTCACCTTAAAACCTGCATAAAACACTGAAATCAAGCATAAACATGTCCAACTCTCTTATTTCTAAAAATATGAACAAAAGCATGATTCTAAGCTAGTTTCTAAGTGTTAAAGGTTGCTTTTAGTATCAATTTTAAGCATGAAAATAACAGTTTTTCAACTGTTTCACAACCCCAAACTTAGAACTTTGCTTGTCCTCAAGCAAACAAGATGTAACTCAATCTTCTACCAATCAATACAATGGTTCACTCCATTCAAAAATCCTCTTTTTAAGATAAGTAAGTACTCAATTAAGCTCATGACAAAAACTTCAATCAAGACATGCACATGCTTTAGTGTTCACACAATCACCTAATATCCAACAAATGCTATTTTTCATGAATGATCAATCAACTAAGCATGGATGTTCATGTGCTCATGGAATCTTTCCTTACTAGATAAAGTGTTTCACTCAAACACACTAGTGTATAAGAGGTAATCACTCATTCACTCTACTATCACAATGTCACAAGAATTTACTTTGCCTTTCATTTAACCATAATCAAATACATTCACAAGCATGCATCATCACAAGGACTTTTCAATGGCTTATAATGTGGCTGGGCTAACAAGAAAATTGGTTTTTCTAGATCACAAAACCCTTGAGTTAAGAGAATCATATAAACACAATCACTTTTACTTATTCCCAACTTTCCTTTGCATTGAACTTTGCTTTTTCTTCTCTTTTCTTTCTCTTTTTCTTTTTCTTTTTACATACTTAGTTCTTAGCTCTTAGCTCAATGCTTTCAATTTCCCTTTCATAACTTCCCAACAACCCCAAACTTGAACATTTATCAATACCATCAGATATTTTCTACTTAACTCAAGGTAAAGCTTTTCACAAGGGGTTTCAAATCATGTTCAAGGCTAAGGGTTCAAATGATAGAACACATAGTGCTCTCTTTTATGGGCTAAAATCATGCATTTGGATAATAAGAGGATTACCAACAAATGGCCTTGATCATATGATGCAAACAAGCACATGATTCAATCATAGAAAACCTGGGCAAAATCATTCATGCTTTCAAAGTAATAACATTCAATCACAAAAACTCTAAAGCTCAAAACCTCACATATAAGCTCATTCACATTCCACATGTACACATCCTGCTTAGTATCATAATCACAATCACAACATCTTGCATTTGTTCACAAAGCTTGTGAATCACATGTATAAGCATATAATGTGCACATCTTAACATCCATCATCATCACATCATCATTAAGCATTACTTATCCAACAACAATCATACGCAAACCATCATAGCAGACAAAGTTCAGATTGAGTACATCAAACCTTATTCTAAAAACAAAAGAAAATAAGTTCAGAAATATAAAACCAAACAAAAGCATAAATCCTGCTCTAGTGCTGATAGCATTCATTAGTAAATGCTATCGCAGCTCCTCATCAGTCTGAGCTGTCATTTGTATCCTCTTTTTCTTCCTCATCTTCAACATCCTCAAATGCGTCATCCTCATCATCATTAGCATCATCTTCTTCCATCTCCATAGCTGAAGCTTCAGCTGCTCCAGCTCTACCGCCTTGGGCCTGCTCCTCTAGCCAAGCTACTACATTATGGAACTCCTCCATAGTCCACCTGTGTGCTGGAGGTGTATCATACATTCCAACAATCATCTCAGCAGTGGCCACTTGCCCTCTGTGGATAGATTGTAACTGTGCACCTATAAGAGACATATACATGTCCCTCATTTGGAAAGGTTCTACTTCATGTGTCTCGGCAGATGCCTGACTTTGTGCTTGTCCTCTTTCTCTTTGAGTACGGCGTGCTGGAATTGGCTGAGCTGCCTCCTCACCTCCACAGTATTGTCTGTAATAGGCCTCATCAATTGCTTTCCTTGGTCTCTCAAATGGTGGAGCAGAAGTATCCACCCCAGAGAAGGATGTCCTAATGGTGCTTTGCTGTTTGTTGTGTTAGCACACATACTTATCTCATTAGCTATTACTTGTCCAATATTGACATTCAAATTCCTGATCGCACAGTAAAGGAGGAGTGCCCTACTAAGAGTGATGTCTGAAACATGGGAACATAGCTGAATGTTGGCGTGAGAAAATGTCATCCAATACTTTGCAAGAGGATTCAAGTCAGTCCTCCTAATGTTTACCACAGAACCAGTTCCGTTTCTCTGAAAATGTCCACCAGGTATGCATAGAACACTTTCCACATCATCAAAATCACTGCCCTCTTCCATACATAGAGCAAACTGGCACTGCTCACCAGCCCATACAGTACCCAAGAAGCTGTGGATAGAGTCAGGATGATACCCAATAGCGTGGCCTCTGACATAGCCTAGGTAATCCTCAGCCGGATGATGAGAGGGTCGCACCTCCCACAAAAGTTGTGCATAAAAGAATGCAATATAGTGCTAGGCAGTGACTCCTAGGTCGTCTCTCAAGGACCAAAATTGGTTCAGTCTCAGATCAAACACATTGGGGGGTTTTGAAAGTGTTCTCGTGATTTGAAACGAACTGAATTAAAACTAGAAATTAAATACAACCAAACATAATTGAAAACATAAAGAAAAACATTGGAATAAAACATTCAATGCTTAATTGTTTGGACCAATTAGGATGCAATGGTAAAGGTAAAAATAAAATGCCCATTGTATTAAACAACATAAAAGAAAAGAAACGAAATAGCATTGGAACGCATCAACACTAAAGAAAGGCATCAACAGTAAAAGCGCATAATGTAAACTAGAAAAATGCTAAATGCAAAATTAATATATAAAACATAAAAATGCAAATTGTTCATGCGTGAAGACCAAATTAAGGGACCCTAGCTCTCATTTCCCAGGACGTGGCAGCAGCTGGACATCGTGCTCACCAAATGAAAGAAAAACTCCATCAATTGAAAAACAGCGTGCTTCCAACTCATTCTCATTCTCTCCCTGAAAAAATCAATACTTCTACCGCCAGCTCACTCTCCCGTGCACACCCTTCTCTGTGTCCGAGAGCTTCTTTCCAGCAAAGTGAATCAGCATATATTTTTTATAAAATCATCATGCACACTTATATAAAAGAAGGCAAAGTTATCAATCTGCTTCAGTCTAAAAAAAAGAAAAGATGTCCCCTGTAACAGCATTGCCTCTCAAAATGAAAAGCACTATTTTAAAGAAATGAATCACAAATTCTGTTTCGAAAATGAAAAGGGGCGGAAAAAAAAATGCAACCAAATGAAAATGGCAATGTGTAAAATCCAGAATGAAAACCAGCGTTTACATTATTTTTCAACTAAAAACTTTCCCAGCCAAAGATCAACTATGTGAAGGTGGCGGCTGGAGCACATAACCGTGCTTCCCATTCCAGCCCCCCCCCCCCTCTAGGTGGCAGCTACGCTTTTCTTTTTAAGCACACATGTGCCCTTGCTGCTGTGTTGGACTGTAGGCGTGGAGTGTGCCAGTTTCTGGATGCTTCAAGCAGTGCGTATGGGTTGGGTGCCACGTGCTCATGGCTTGCTGCTGCCTGAAGGCTTCTTCCCGTGAAGCCCTTGCTGGATACACCCCTGTACTGCTGCTTCTACCTTGTGCAAGCTGGGCGCTACCCTCTGCTGGATCGTGAAGCTCTCCGTGAAACATGAATCAGCCCACATGCTTTACTGGATCAACCTTAAGAAACTTGGAGCTATTTTTTCTCAGCCCGTCTAAGTGTCCTGCTGGAACGTGGTGAAGGTGTGGAGCGTGGGCCGTGATGTGCTGCTGCGTGTGATTGCTGTGCTTTACCGTGTGGGCTGCTGCACCAATTCAGCACCACTTTCTTTTTGCTGGATGTCACCCCTTCTTTGATGCACCCATGTGACGCTGCTGCTGTGGACCGTAAACGTGGACGTGTGCTGCACCGTCTCAAGCTGCTAGATGAAGATCTCCCTCTCGGTGGCAGCTAGTACTGGACCGTGACCAATCTGCTCCTGCTGGACTATGGCTGGGCCGCGTGGAATTCCTTCGTGCACACCCGCTGGATGTGCTGTGTGGACGTGGCAGCTGTTTTTAGTCTTCAGCCCGTGAGCCTCCCTTTTTCTTCCAGCACCACTTCTTAGCTTCTCCAATCAAGCCAATCTCCATGTGCACTCCCATAATTTAAATCCACACCTCCTCACTCATTTTAGTTTAAAATAAAATGGATGTGGCATTTCTCTAAATCCCAAAATATTGTCCAAAAATTTCCCTACAATCAATAATTCAAATAATTAGTCTCAAACAACTCAAATTAATTAAAATAAGAATTTCTGATCAAATTGAGCACAATTCGGAAAAATGGGAAAATAGTGGACATTTAAGCACAATTCCCTGATTAATTCTATCACACTAAACTAAGTGAAGTGAATAAAATATTGACTCATCACCGGATAATCACCAATGTTCCTTGCATTGGTGTAAAATTCTTTCACCACAACTATATTGGCTGGTGCTGGGTATGTGGCTAGCTTCCCCCAATTCCTTCCAAACAGTTGCTCTCCAAACTGAGGAGCAAAGTTAGGTATCATTCCAACTTTCCTCTCCATAAGAAGCCTCCTATCTTGGACCACCTTAAAATGCTTCTCATGTTTGCGAGATAGGAACGTACTAGAGTGGGGTTGTTCCGGTTCCTTTTCTTTCCTTTTGGATGCCATGGTCTTCACTCTTTTGCCTGAAGAGGATGTCATTCCTACATCAAACACAGATTACAAAACCACAAGACATGTTGTTAATCATTAGTAAACCACAAACAACTCCCTATTTCCAAGGTAAACCACCGCTGAGGGTCAAAATCACCCCTCAGCGCCACTAGTGCGTCAATCCAGTACACAATTCAACAAAAATTTCAACTCTGTCAGAATGCCGCTCAACGGCAATTTACCCCTGAGCGGTGATTCTGAAGATTTTTGAAAAATCTCTTTTGACCTTTCCTAACTCCACCCACATACAATTTTCATGCTTTCAGATCAAAATCAATCAGTTCAATCGGTTCAAACATCAATTAATTCATCAAATCATGCATAGGAATCAAAACCCCTAAAAATTTATGCTTCAACAATCAAATTCATGTTCAAGAACCCTAGAATGAAAAATGCTTGACTTACTTGGGTGGAGATGCTAAATGAGTAGAGAATGCTTTCAAATTGTGAAGAACAATGATGCTCTCTCCCAACCCCAAACTTAGATGGAAAACTAGTGAGAAAGTGAGTGGAAAGGAGATTTTCTCAAGAGGAATGAAGGGGAAATTGTAAAGAACCTTTGGAAAAGTATGAAGGAGTGTGTGTGCAGAGAAGAATCTGAAAATAGAGGCCAAGGCGTGACTTAGGACATAAAAATACCCTAATGGGTCGGGTTCCGCTAAGGGGCAACCTAAGCCCATCTGCGACGCTACCGCTCAGCGGCACTTTCGTGAAGTGCTCTTCTTCTTCCTAGCTTAACCTAAGTGTCTCCTACTCATGCCCCTCACTTGCTCCTTGCAATAAAACTCTCGTATCACTCATGCATCCAAAGCCCTATCATTCAACTAAAGAAGAACAAACAAAAAATATAATCAATCAACTGGGTTGCCTCCCAGGTAGCGCTTGTTTAACGTCACGAGCCTGACCCAAACATCCACCAACACCCATCAGTAGGTGTCAAACCTAGTACCTTTCAGTAGATACTTCCACCTAGCATCCTTCAGTAGATGCTATATCCAAAAATTTACAGAAGAAATGTCCCAAATTTATAAAAATTTACAAAACCAAAATAAAAAGAAAAATTGTCCTCAAATCACTGGAATGCCTTCCAGCAAGTGCTCTTTTAATGTCACTAGCTTGACCCAATAAAGCTCATGTTCCATCTTCATGGTTGATGTTCATATCACACCAACTCATCAACTGCTTCCGGTCCACTTTTCTGACTCTTCTAGAATGTGGAGATTCTATCTCTATCATCTCATTTTCTTTGTAGTCTTTCACAACCCACACTTTGTTTTTGAATTTCACAGGTTTACCAAGTTGGAGTCGTTCTTGCATCAAGTCATCATGGACCTTTCTTCCTTTCCCAATCTTTTCTTCTTCCTGTACCTGAAACAAAAAACAATGTTTACGTTTGACCTTTGGCTTTTCATCTTGATGGCTAGTCATGAGTATATCTTGATATGTAGCTTTATGACTAGCTTCTTCCTCCTACATCTGCTCCTCTTCTTTGAAGACATCTACAACAATTTTTTCTTCTAGGTCTTGGAATACCACTATGTCTTCATCCACATCAATGATGACTTTGGTCGTTTTCATAAACGGTCTTCCAAGAATAATGGGTATCCTTTCATCCTCCATTTCCATCACCACAAAGTCCACCAAGAACTGTAGTTTGCCTACACAAACTATAACATCCTCTGCTATACCATAAGGATTCTTTGAGCATCCATCTGCCATCAATAAATTCATCTTTATAGGCTTCACATCAAGATCACCAATCTGCTCAAGTAAGGAATAAGGCATCAAGTTAACACTTGATCCTAAATCAAGTAAAGGCTTCTTTATCCTTTTCTTCCCTTTAACGCATGGAATGGAGAAACCTCCTAGATCCTTTGCTTTTCGAGGGAATGACTTCTTTTTAACGGCTTTATACTTCTTTGTCTCATCATCTCTACGTCTTTTCTTTGTAGAGACTTCTTCCTCAGGCTTTGTATAAACTGCAATGTGTTGTAATACCTCCTTAAAAGGTACATCATCATCCAACATCTTAAAAATTTTTGTAAAATCAATTTTCTTCTCATGATCTGTTAGAAAAGGAAGAATGTCTTCACTCTTTATCTCTCTTATCTCTTCTTTTTCTGTTCTCTCTTTTTTTTCTTTTTCTCTTTTTTTTTCTCTCTTCTTTTTCTTTCTCTCTTTCCAGGCCTTTCTTCTAACTGCTTAGTAATTTGGCCCATTTGCATCTCCAAGTTCTTAATAGCATCATCAGTGCTCTTTTGAGTGGATTCAATTGTCTGTATGAATTGCTGAAGAGTTTCTTCCATCCTTATTGATCTTTCATTAAGTGTAGCAATTTGTTTCCATAAGGTTGGTTGTTGTTGTTGCTTATTGAATTGCCCTGATTGTCCAGCTTTCCCACTTTGTCCTTGACCAATACTTGGGTGTGGTTTCCACCCTTGATTGAAATTCCCCTGACGGTACTGGAAAGGCGCATTGACCATTGATATGGTCACCACCACATAATTCACACATCTGTGGTAGAATCTATGCAACAGTCTTTAACTCTTTTGGTAATTGTGGAAGTGCCTTTGTGAGATTCTCCAATTGTTGAGTTATTATCTTGTTCTGAGCTACCAAGGCGTCATTGGATTGCAATTGTAGAACTTATTTTTATTGAATAGGAGCTCCTCTTTCACTGTTCAACTCATTTTCATTAGTAGCCATGTTTTCAATTATTTATGTGGCTTCCTTTCGAGTCTTCCATTTGATATTGCCTCCAATTGAGGCGTCTAGTATCAACTTGGTTTGTGAACCAAGTCCTCCAAGGAAGAATAGGACTACTTCCACTTCGTCAAATCCATGCGTGGGAGTCTTTCTTAATAGGCTTATGTATCTATCCCATGCATGACCTAGTAATTCCTCCATGCCTTTGCTTAAAAGATGATATCTCTTGCTTTCCTTTATTTACCTTGGACTGTGGGAAGTATTTGTTCAAGAACTTTGTCACTACATCTTCTCACTCTGTAAAGCTCCCTTCTGGAAAAGAATTCAACCAAAGCTTAGCGTTGCCTCCCAATGAGAATGGAAACAGGCTAAGTTTGATTGCTTCGTGACGCACCCCATTTATCTTCACTGTATTGCAAATTTCATTAAATGTTGTGAGGTGCTCATATGGGCTTTCATGCGACAACCCATTAAATTGGTTACTCTTCACCAGTTGGATTAATGCTGGTTTCACCTCCATATTAGCTGCATTGACCCTTGGTCTTGCTATGCTATTGAAATGCTGAGGTCCAACCACATTAGTGTAGTCTGCAAGAGTCCGTTTGACATTATTATTCTACATCTCCTTAGTGCTATGGTAAGAACCTTGTGGTGAAGGTTGTAAAAGGATTTCCGGAGGAGGAAAAAGTTCTCTAGATGTACGGATTCTTCTCTTCCGTCTACTTTCGTCTAAACCTTCAAGAAGAGGTTCTGAGGTTTTCTTGCTTTTAGTTCAGATTGCCTCCTGCATCCACAAGAAAACAAGTCCCTAGAAAAATTTGTTAGCACAAAAAGATATAGAAGAAATAATATAAGACATAAGAAGATAGAATAAAAACAGAAAAATAGAAACAGAAAATAGAAAAATAAAAACAGAAAAAAAAAAAAAATAAAAACAGAAAAATAAAAACAGAAAGTAAAATAAAATAAAAATAAAAATAGAAAATAAAATAATAACCGAAAAGTAAAAACAGAAAATAAAAACAGAAAATCAAATTTCAAAATTCAAAATTCAAGTCAAAGATAATCAATAATCACACAAATGAACTAGTTAAACCACGAGTCCCCGACAACGGTGCCAAAAACTTGATGACAAATTTATGAACAATGGAAAACGGCGCCAAAAACTTGTTTAACCCTCGGCAAGTGTGACCGAATCGTATCAAGTAATAAACTCGGTAAGACCAAGTATCGTTCTCCCAAAGGACTCACGACCTAGTTAGTTATATGATTTATTGATTATTTAAGACTTGTGAACAAATTCTTGTGGTTTCAAATGTAAAAGACAATAATTAAATATGTATGCATGAGTTTGATCAATGGAAAAGAGGAAAACAAACACGGAATGAATTATATGGATGAGTATGATGTTGGGGAAATCAATTTCATCTTATCCACTCTAATATATTTTAGGAATTCATCTTTCTTTTCATCAATGTTAATGTCACTCTCTAAATTACCTTGCGAAGAAAGCCTATCCTTAATTACGAGTTCATACAATTCCTAGCATGCCTAATAATTAATTTTGAAGCATAGAAGCTTAAAGGTAACCAACCTCATATCCCTATGTCTAGGCGATATTACTTTTAGGAGAAATTCCCCGGATCTAGATTTTACTGTATGTGTCCATATCACTAAAATCAATAATCATGACATCGAATGAGTTAAACAATGCATGCTTTGAGCAAAGAGGAAAAACCCTAACTAATGATGAAAGAAAACATGTATCTCAAATAAGATGTTTAAACACAAATTCCATATATGAGAGTTTCACAAGATTACATTGATTCCCCAACAACAAGAAGAGTTTAGTTCACCATATTCATGGTGAAACTAGATGAACAATAATGAAATAATGAAAGATAGAACCCTAGATTATGTGAACACTAAAGCATGTGTGCATGTGTGCATCTTGACTGAATTCTTTGTGTTGAGTTGATTTAGGTAATTACTTGTCTTGAAAGAAGGAGTTTTGAATGTGGTGAACCATTGTATGGATTGGTGGAAGATTGAGTTACATTTTGTTTGCTTGAGGACAAGCAAAGTTCTAAGTTTGAGGTTGTGATAACAGTTGAAAAATTGTTATTTTTATACTTAAATTTGACATAAAAAATAACCTTTATGCCTTAGAAACTAGTTCAGAATCATGCTTTTGCTTATGTTTTAGAAATAAGAGAGTTGGATGGGTTTTATGCTTGGTTTTCCTTGTTTTTGCAGGTTTTAAGATGAATTGAATGAAATAAGGTAAGTAGCCAGAAGTTGGATACAGAAAAGGAAGAAAAAGTGCATAAAAGAAGAGCCGCAAGTACCGCTCAGCGCCACTTTTACCGCTGAGCAGCACTTTGAAGACTCGCAATCACCGCTGAGGGGCAAAACTACAGTTGAGTGTCAAATAGAAGAACCGCACTCTCCGTTGAGCGGTAATTACTGCTGAGCGCCATTTGAATTGGCCTTGGGCCACTTTTTTATAATCTTTAGGAAGCTATATAAGGTTTTAGTCGACCTAGGGTTAGTATCTTTGGCCAGAACAAAGCAAAATCACACTTTCTTCACCCCTTAGAGGAGGATTTTGGATGCTCAAGCTTCACTTTTGATAACAGTTGAAAAACTGTTATTTTCATGCTTAAAATTGATACTAAAAGCAACCTTTAACACTTAGAAACTAGCTTGAAATCATGCTTTTGGTTATATTTTTAGAAATAAGAGAGCTGGACAGGTTTATGCTTGATTTTCGTGTTTTATGCAGGTTTTAAGGTGAATTTGGTGAAAGAAGTGACGAAGAATAGAGATGGAATCAGAAAAGACATCAAAAAGTGCAAAAGGAGAAGTCGCAAATACCGCTCAGCGGCAGTTTACCGCTGAGCGGCACTCTGAAACCCACGTTGGCTCCGCTGAAGGGAAGAAACGACTCACGCACTTACCGCTGAGCGGTAGTTTACCGCGGAGTGGCACTATTTTGGGCTTGGGCCTAATTTTCTGTATATTTTAGAATAGTATATAAGCTTTAGGACGTCCTAGGGTTTGTATCTTTGGCAAAGACGAAGCAAACACTTACTTTTCCACCCCTTGAAGGAAGATCTTTGATGCTTAGGCTAGCTCTTCACCTTTCTAGGGTTCTATCTTTCATTCTTCCATTATTGTTCATCTAGTTTCACCATGAATATGGTGAACTAAACCTTGTATTGTTGTTGGGGAATCAATGTAGTCTTGTGAAACTCTCATATATGGAATTTGTGTTTTAACATCTTATATTAAGATACATGCTTTCTTTCATCTTTAGTTAGGGATTTTCCTCTTACCTTAATGCTTGCTTTGTTTAACTCATTCATTGCCATGATTATTGATTTTGTCGATATGGGAACGTACGGGGAAATCTAGATCCGAGGAATTTCTCCCAATAGCATATTGGTTGCCTTTAAGCTCCTGCACTTCAGAACTAATTACTAGGAATGCTAGGAATTGTATGAACTCGTAATTAAGGATAGGCCTTCTTGCAAGGTGATTTAGAGAGTGGCATTAGCAATTGATGATAAGAATGATGAATTCCTAAAGTATATGAGAGTAAACAAGATGAAATTGATAACCCCAACAACATACTCATCCATCTAATTCATTAAAGTGTTTGTATTCCTCTTTTCCATTGATCAAATTCATGCATACATGTTTAATTACTGTCTTTTGCATTTAAACCTACAATCAATTGTTAACAAGTCTTAAATAATCAACAAATCATATAGCTAACTAGGCCGTGAGTCCTTTGGGAAAACGATACTTGGTCTTACCTAGTTTTATTACTTGATACGATTCGGTCACACTTGTCGATTGTTAAACAAGTTTTTGGCACCGTTTTTCGGTGTTCATAAATTTGTCATCAACTTTCACCCCTCAATGGAGCCAACGGGTGTTCTTGAGTGCCGCTTAGCGGTAAACTAGCGCTGAGCGGTACTTGCAGCTTCTCTTCTTTTGCACTTTTTGAGTTCTTTTCTGATTCCATCTCTATCCTTCTTCACTTCTTTCATCAAATTCACCTTAAAACCTGCATAAAACACTGAAATCAAGGATGTAACAGTGATAAACAAATTTTTAATCCTCGAAAACGGAGTCAAAAACTTGTTAAGACCTCGGCAAGTGTACCGAATCATATCAAGCAATGATAAATGGTAAGACCAAGTATCGTTTCCCAAGAGACTCACGACACTAAACAATTATGTGATTACTCAACTAATTAAGACTCTAAAGAACTAATTTTGGGGTTTTTTGATGCAAATGCAATAAATTAAATATGAATGCAATTTGATCAATTGAGGCTAAACACAAGAATGAATGGATGAAGTTGATGATATTGTTGCTGGGTTTAGATTTCACCTAATTTACTCTCATGCATATATGAATTCATCTTCTTCATTAATGTTAGTGTCACTTTCTAATTTACCTTAAACCCGATGTCTCGGTGAAGAAAGCCTGCTCCGAATTACTAGTTCACAATGTCTTGTCTCCCTAGCAATTAATCATGCATTACATTCGCACAAAAGCTTAAAGGCAACCGATCCTCCTATTCCTATGTCTAGGTAATATTGCTTTCGGGAGAATTTCCCTAGTTCTAGATTTCCCCGTATGTGTCCATATCGACAAAATCAAAGATCATGCAATTGAATGTGTTAAACAAAGCATGCAAAGAGTAAAGAGGAAAAACCCTAACAATTAATGAAGTAAAGCATATATAATCAAGAATCAATTCAATACATGAGACTTTAAGAGGTTACATCTTTCCCAACAACAAATAAGGTTTAGTTCTCCATCGTCATGAAAGAACTAGATGAACAATGGAATGAAAGAACGGAAGAGATAGAAAAGCCCTAGAAAGAGAAGAGGAGAGCCATCACCATCTCCAAATCTACCCCCAAGGGGTGAAAAGTGTGTTTTTGTGCTCAAGCCAACAAAAGATACCATCCCTAGGACGTGCAAGTCCTTAAATAGAACATAAGAATAAAATAAACAGGTCCAAGCCCATAAAAATAACAGAAAACAAGTCCAAGCCCACGTCATTGACACTCAGCACAACTTTTTTGCACTTTGGTTGACTTTTCTGCATTCCAACGATTCGGTACTTTAACTCTTCTTTCAAATAACTCCAATAGCCTACAAAATCTAGGGAATCTAACACAACCATTAAATTCACCTTCAACTTTCTTATTCACAAAACTAAAGCTAAAACATGAGTTCAAGCAAGCTTCTAAGTAAAAAAGGGTTTTTTTAATATCAAAATTAAGTATAAAAATAACGATTTTTCAACCGTTATCACAACCCCAAACTTGAAACTTTGCTTGTCCTCAAGAAAAATATAACTTGGCTTAAACAAAATACTCATACTACAATGGTCTAGCACACCAAAAAGCATTTTTCTCTTAGGACAAGTAAATCAATCATGGATGCTCATCATAGAAAGATTAGTCAAGACAAAATGATGCTTTAGCCGATCAAGCTTCAATTATGGTGCTCATATAGTCAAGACATACACAAAAGAAGAAAACCTCGTCAATAATCAACCAACCAAGCAAGAATGTTATCATATAGTGCATGCAATAATTCCTCACCAAAGACAATGTTTCACTCAAGCACTCAAAATGTGTTTTACTCAAACTCAAAGGTGTATAGTGAGGTGACAATCTTACACTCTACCATCACAATGTCACATGAATCAATTTTGCCTTTCATTTAACCACATATCAAACACACTCACAAGCAAGTTATCATCACAAGGACTTTCAAAAGCTTGTATTGAGGTCGGGCTAAGAAAAAAATTAGTTTTTTCTAGGCAACAAAATTCCTTGAGTTAAGAGAGTGCACAATTCATTTATTCACATTAACAATAATCTCTCTTTTTTCCTTTTATGTGAGAAACCAAATCTTCAACTTATTCCCAACTTTCCTTTCATTGAGCTCAACCTTTTCTTTTCTTTCTTTTCTTCTCTTTTCTTTTTCTTTTGCTTTTTGGTTTTGCTCAATGCTCTTTGATAAAGTTCTTTCCGATTTCTCACCACCCCAACTTGAACCATTCTCCATTACCACAAAACATATTGTACTTAACTCAAGGTAAGGATTTCAAAAAGGGTTTTTCCACTTTTCAAATTTAGGCTCAAGGTGCAAAGGTTAGAGAAAACATTGATCTTTATTGGGTTCACCTATAAACATTGGCTCTAAGGGAAAAGAAAAACATGGCCTTGATCATTTGTAACAAGCAAGCAAGTGGTTCAATCAAAGAAAATTAGGCAAAATCAATCATTCTTCCAAAGCAATAACACTCAATCAATCAAAAACTTTGGAGCCTAATCTCTCACAGGTTAACTCAACTTCCAACAGTTACATAAACATCCTGCTCAGTATCATAATCACAATCACAAGTCATCATGCATATGTTTCACAAAATTATGACCAACCACCTGTGTTATTAGCATCATGCATCATCTCAACATCAATAAATATAATTAGCATCATAAAGCAACACTCATCACAAACATAACATCATCATCAAACCATTGCATCATAGATTAAATTAAGCCAAGTACATCGTAACTTATTCTAGAAACAGAAGAAAATTAAAGTTCACAAAAATAAAAAGACAAGTTTGGAAAACTGTGGTGCCTCTCAGGTAGCGCTTGTTTAACGTCACGACCCTGACCCAAAATCCTTCAGCATCCTTCAGTAAACACATATCTTTATCACCAACACCCATCAGTAGGTATATACAAACATAGTATCCTTCAGTAGATACTCTTCCACTAACATCCATCAGTAGATGCATATCCTTTTCATCAACTGATGGACGAACCCTGAGGAGTTCGGACCGACGGAGGCAGCAGAAGGCGATCCGGATCTTCGAAGCTTCTCCGACGAATGATGACGCAGCGGAATGGAATAAGAAACTCGAGATTGAAGAGAAAAACGGAGACCGGACACTGGAAAACCTAAGATCTAAGGTTTAATCGGGAGATAACCCTAGAAACACGAAGGAAACCCTAGAAAAGGGGGAAAGCTCAAAATGAACCGATGAATTGATTCAAACTCAAGATTGAACGGTGGAAAAGGTTTGGAACGGATCAAGAGTGATTTTAATCGGCTAAAATCAGAGAAAATGATGAAAGAAAAAGGAAAACCTAGGGGAGGCTGATGGACAAATTTGTAAGCACCAAAATATGATGTCACAAACTTGTTTCACAATCGGCAAGTATGACCGAATCGTTTCAAGTAATAAACTTGGTAAGACCAAGTATCGTTCTCCCAAAGGACTCACGGCCTAGTTTAGTTATGTGATTTGTTGATTAGCTAAGACTTAAGAACACAATAATTGAAGTTTAATATGCAAAGACGAAAATTAAATATGTATGCATGAATTGATCAATGACAAAGACAAAAGATAAACACTTTCAAGGAAATATATGAATGAATATGTTGTTGGGGGTCAATTTCATCTCATCCACTCTCATATATTTTAGGAATTCAACATTCAAATCATCATTGTTAATGCCACTCTCTAATGTACCATTCTAGATGGCTTCTCCCTAATCAAATAGTTCATACAATTCCTAGCATTCCTAATGATTAGTTCATGAGTGCAGGAGCTTAAAGGCAACCAATATAATATTGTCAGTATAATATTGGGAGAAATTCCCCGGATCTAGATTTCCCCGTACGTGTCCGTATCAACAAAACCAATAATCATGCATTAGAATGAGTTAAACAATGCAAGCATTGAGCAAAGAGGAAAAACCCTAACTAATGATGAAAGAAAGCATATGTCTTAATTCAAAGATGTACTCAACAAATCCATATATGAGAGCTTCAAGAGATTACTTTGATTCCCCAACAAACATACAAGGTTTAGTTCACCATATTCATGGTGAACCTAGATGAATAACAATGAAAGTATGAAAGAATAAACCCAATAAAGTGGAAAAGGTAGCCTTAGCATCCAAGATCCTCCTTCAAAGGAGTGAAAGAGAGAGTGTTTGCCTCGTTTCTGCCAAAGATGCCTAACTATAGGACGTGCAAGCCCTTATATACTAATCTAGAGTTACAAAAGATTACAAAAGTCCAAGCCCAAAAAGTGCCGCTCAGCGGTATTTACCGCTCAGCGGTGATTGCGCGTCTTCTTTCTTCCCCTCAGCGGCCATTTTGCCCCTCAGCGGTTCCAACGTCACCTCTTGAGTGCCGCTCAGCGGTAGTTTGCCGCTGAGCGGTGCCTTCGACTTCTCCTTTTTGCACTCTTTCTTGTCTTTTCTAATGTCCTCTCTCTTATTCTTCACTTCTTTCACCAAATTCACCTCAAAACCTGCACAAAAACACTTAAATCAAGCATAAACCTGTCCAGCTCTCTTATTTCTGAAAATATAAACAAAAGGCATGATTTCAAGCTAGTTTCTAAGTCTAAAGGTTGCTTTTAGTATCAACTTTAAGCATGAAAATAACAGTTTTTCAACTGTTATCAGAGGCCATAGAACGAAGCATTGTTCCGTGAAGATGATATACGGTGAACGAAAATGGATGAAACGAGAAGAAGTGGTAGGAGGAAATATAGATCTGTGAAGAAGAAAACCTGATTTGGAGTGGGAGGCGCGAGAAACTGAAATGAATAGAAACGAAGATCTGTTTCGTGGTAGAAGAAGAAGCGAGAATGAAATGTGGCGATGGTGTGTGCAAAAGAAAGGTTGACGCGTGGCTGTAGAGCGCGGAAGCCACTAGCATGAAACGGATTGGAACAATGGTAACGTGAGAGAGAAGCACCGTGAAAGTTGGGAAAAGAAAGGGAGAGAGAGTGTGCATGGAAGGTGGCTAGAGGGAGTCTTTGGACTCTCTAGCCTGACTTTCAAGAGAGAATAATTTCTGATTTCAGAAATATAATTCTCATTCAGCTCAAAAGTACCAATACAAGAGAAGAGTTGGGTATTTATAGTAACCCATACTCCTTAAGAGCTAAGCTAGGAAAAGTAAAAATACAAAAGGAAGACTAAGCCAAGTAGGATTCCATCATGCCCTCCCTCTTAAGAAAAGATTTGTCCTCAAATCTGGCAATCGCCTTATGAAGAAGCTCCACACCATCTTTAGGAGCATGGCCATCTTAGAATGGCCTTATTCTTTTAGATCTAGTTTTCTTCCTCCTGGATCAAACACGAATCTGCAATACACATCAAATATATCTTCAGTTAATATTAATCCAAGAAAGAATTTTTCTTTAAAAACAAGAGAATAAGAACTTCTAATACTTTGATTCGTAATCTTTGAAAATTTTAGAAGTCCAAATTCAATTTTATCTTGAGTTAATTGTTTTCTTAAAGATAACAATAACTCAAGATTTGAATTGTCATATTTTGAAAATGTTTTCATGACAATTGGTTTGAAAGAGAGGTCAAAAATTGAAAAGTAATCAATTATTGGAAAAGAAGTAAAGATTTGGAAACCTTCCCTTTCAGGTCCCACAGTCTTTGAAAGAATAGGATTTGTCATCAGTAACAATTTCTCCTTTTCTTTCTTCTCTCTTTCTTGCCTTTCTCTCTTTTCTTCTTTTCTCTCTTCTTCTCTTCTTAATTCCTCTCTTCTTCTCTCTTCTCTTTTCTCTATTTGTTCTCTCTCTCTCTTCTCTTCTTCTTTCCTTTCTTCCTTTTCTTTTCTCTCAATCTCTCTTTCTCTTTTCTTATCCTTGATCTCCTTAAGTCTTGCCCCAAATTCTAATTCTCTACGAAGAAACCTATGATCATTTAAACTCTCAAGAAATAATTTTCCATCATTAATGCAATCCCTAATTAGTTCTAGGTTTCTTTTAATGCTTGAAGGCACAAACTTTCTTCTCATGCAAGCTTTTAAATCATGCCAATCACGTATGGAGGACTTTCTACCTTTCCTAACATGATATTGTCTTTCATCCCACCACTCACTTGCATTTTCTTCTAACTTAGAGAGATATATGCTAACGACATAAGATTCACTCTCTTCATAAAACCAAGGATTTATTTTATCAATTTCTTTCTCCCAAGCTAGGTATGTTAATGCACCTATGTCTTTACCAAATGATGGAAGATTCCTAGCTTGTTTAAACATTTCATCAACTTTATCTAACCTAGAAGACCTATATGAACCATAAGAAGACATCTTTGTTTTTAAAAGTTTTCTTAATCTAAAGGGTTCAAAACTTTCACTTAGACAAGTCCCAGGTAAGAGAGGTGAGCTAAAGAGCTGCTTAAGTACCAAGTCTTGCCTTGCCAGAAATGTCTTAGGCTACTAACTAATTACCCCTTAAACTAAAATCACCTTTAGAAACAAAGTACACAACTCAAACAATTAAGCACAAATAAAAGACTAGACTCTCGGACTCTAATGTGATAAGGCTTAGAGTTTAATCCCTTTTAGCCTAATCATCCTAACCGTGAACACAAAATCAGATAAACACAACACTTAAGAATCCAGCGGACTCTAATGACGCCTACGAGAAACACAAATCAAATCACACATTCATCTATCTAGCTATGCTAAAAATAAAAGCAAATAAAGTTGCCAAGAGTTTGAAAGAGCACCAAGGACTCTTCCAAAGAACTTGGACTTTATAAAAGGCCCTTTTACACAACAAAAATGAAACTAACAGTAGGCTAACACAAGCCTATTACAAACAAATTAAAGGAAAACAATTACAAAAGAAAATAACTATACTAGGCTGCTACGGTCTTGGTACTGGTCCACTTCATGCTCAACTTTGTTGTTCCACTTTGTGCTTCGGCTATCAATTCTCTTGGTCTTTCCTGATCAGTTTCCAACAAAGTAAATGCACGGATCTTCAATCAAAATTTGCTTATCCAAAACAGATTACACAAGGTGATGTGTATGGCAGTAAGCACTTCCCTTTTCTCGGTCTTGTGCCCTTGATGCAGTTACAAAGAAATTGTCTTTTGCTCTCTAGGAATAAACTGCAAGAAAATCACACCCAATTCAGCAAATCACAACATCCAACAAATTGCAAGCTATAACACAAATAGTTTAAACAAACAAAAGCAATATAGCTAAGCAACTTCCCTGATTAATGCTATTTCTAGTTGTTGATTTTAGGTTCTTCCTCGTGCTCAACTAATCAGCAGATTCATTCTTCACTTGTAGACATCCTACACTGCATTCTTGTAACTGATGCACTAGCTATATGACACCAATTAAATCAGATATGCACAGTTACACCAAAAATAGTAGATATACCACATGATACAATGCAGGGAAAATGAAGAATAAGTTGATTCACAATTAAATGACCAGTATAGCCTGTATAGCAAATCAACGAGTTAAACTGGTCAGAATCAATGGACCAAACTGGTGACAACAATGTTCGAAACTAATCAAACCTGACCAATCCAATGCAATGCAAAAATTAGGAGTTAAAACAGTGTTGATGCAGAAATGAAGAAGCTCAAAACTAATTCAGAGCAGCATTTGCAATTCCTGATACATCTATCAAGTTCCCATAGGTCTTATCCAATCAAAATCAGCATTCACATTCCCAATTAGACCATGAAATCAACAATTCATTTTCAAAACAGTGATTACATCAATGAATTCAACAAGCAATGTTTTAACTAAAATGAATGCAATGACAGTTTAAAGATTCACAAGCACAAATAACAGTTCCAGGAAATCAATAATCAATTAAAACAACAGTGATTGTAGTTCTAGTTGCAACAAATCACAGTTGCTCTAGTTTACTCACTCAACTCCTTTTCCCTGCACAATGAACAATTACAACAGTTAGATTAACAATGAATTCTCTATTTCAAAGTGCCAAGGAATTAGGCCAAATTAGCCTCACGAAACTCACTACACTCAGGCTTCACTTTGAAAACTTAAAGCACTCAAAATGGAAAGGTTTGGAAGGGAGATTCTCCCTTGGCAGTACACAGCTGGAGAGTATTCCAGACCACCACCACCTAAAATGCTACCAAGCACACAAACCTCCTTTCAAATTCCAGAAATCCAGAGTGAAAAAGCTTCTCAAGTAATAAAGAAATGGCTAGGCTAAGGTCAAAGATCAGAAATCAGAGCAGGACAGCCACAAGACAATGACAACACAGCAGATAATGAAACTGACTCAAGATCAACTCTAGATCAGATTATGAAAACAACAAAGCTCAAATTAGAACAGCTGAACAGATTTTACATGTAATGTAGACAAAACTAAGACATTCAACAATGACAAGCAAGAAACAAAGCTTTTGATCACAGTAAGCACTCAAACAGGAT
Organism: Vigna umbellata; assembly: GCF_029865625.1. Lineage (NCBI taxonomy): Eukaryota > Viridiplantae > Streptophyta > Magnoliopsida > Fabales > Fabaceae > Vigna > Vigna umbellata. The sequence continues at coordinate 26,312,994 of NC_142167.1, read as the reverse complement.
CCTAAGATCAGTTCTAGAGTAGATTTCAAAAGCAATAAAAGATCAAGAACAAATTGCAGAATTTTTGTAAACAAATGTTCAAACTGATTCACTTTATTTCAGAATTGTAGTGCAGCATTTAACATTGTTAATTTCAGCCTTATGCACTGTTTTACAATGAAATCAGTAGAATCAACTCCAATTACAAGTGTTACTGCTAGGTTCAAATTCAAATCACGGATTTAGTGGTTGTTTTGTACAAGATTACAAGTACTGCTGATGTGATGCAGATTTTTGTGGACTTAATCATCAACCACTTACAAATTTTAAGCCAGAACAACTTTGACACAAAGGTGCAGTAACACAAGTCAAATCAAATTTAATTCTGTAGAAAAGAAATTAAAGCACTCAGACACAATGACTCTAGGATGTACTAATGTTAGAACTTAGTAATGATCTAATACTAAGTAGAACAAACACACACTCAAAACATTAACACAGACTTCAAAGAAAAAGCAGTTCGGTGTAGCTGGCCAAATGAAAGACTGATGCTGTTGTAAGCATCTTGCACCCAAGCTCAATGCAACATTTCATAGCTTAATTGGTGTGCATTTGCTATCCACAAGCAGATTCAACTTTCAGCTCACAGAATTTCAAAAGTGCAATACAAATTACATGTAATGGTCAGCATCAAAAACTCAAGACAGCAAATGAAATGACATTAAAACTGCTGTTGAAGTCTGCATCAAGCTCATTCAATTGAATGTCACTGCTTATGATGATGAACAGATCTTACTCAAAGCAAAAAAAACTCAATTGAATCACAGTTAAACTCAGATTTAATTGACAATTAAAACAAAGTAACATGACATAGACAAAACAGAAATGGATTTAGAAATTAAAATACTCAAACAAAGACTTGCACCGAAATAAAATGAAATAATACTCAATATAATGACTCAAAGGCACAGAACAAGAAAGCTTAAACAAATAAGTAACACTCAACTTGAAAACCTAAACGCAGAAATTGAGATCCAAGAACGAACAAACATATTTGAATCTCATACAGAAAAAAAACAACACATTCTGAAACTGAATCAAGGCAAAACACTTTGATAATTCCATGACGAACAAAAGTTAAACACAAGACAGTAAAGAAATTAACTAAGAACGCGAAAATGGAAGAATAAACTCAGAATCAAGACAGAATCAAAACACAAAACTAGAACAAAGACAGAGACGCGAATCAAACTGAAACAAGAATCGAAACAGAGATACTTACCTTCGAAGCGTGTTCGACCTTGCTCTGAATACCACTTGATGGACGAACCCTGAGGAGTTCGGACCGACGGAGGCAGCAGAAGGCGATCCGGATCTTCGAAGCTTCTCCGACGAATGATGACGCAGCGGAATGGAATAAGAAACTCGAGATTGAAGAGAAAAACGGAGACCGGACACTGGAAAACCTAAGATCTAAGGTTTAATCGGGAGATAACCCTAGAAACACGAAGGAAACCCTAGAAAAGGGGGAAAGCTCAAAATGAACCGATGAATTGGTTCAAACTCAAGATTGAACGGTGGAAAAGGTTTGGAACGGATCAAGAGTGATTTTAATCGGCTAAAATCAGAGAAAATGATGAAAGAAAAAGGAAAACCTAGGGGAGGCCATAGAAGGAAGCATTGTTCCGTGAAGATGATATACGGTGAACGAAAATGGATGAAACGAGAAGAAGTGGTAGGAGGAAATATAGATCTGTGAAGAAGAAAACCTGATTTGGAGTGGGAGGCGCGAGAAACTGAAATGAATAGAAACGAAGATCTGTTTCGTGGTAGAAGAAGAAGCGAGAATGAAATGTGGCGATGGTGTGTGCAAAAGAAAGGTTGACGCGTGGCTGTAGAGCGCGGAAGCCACTAGCATGAAACGGATTGGAACAATGGTAACGTGAGAGAGAAGCACCGTGAAAGTTGGGAAAAGAAAGGGAGAGAGAGTGTGCATGGAAGGTGGCTAGAGGGAGTCTTTGGACTCTCTAGCCTGACTTTCAAGAGAGAATAATTTCTGATTTCAGAAATATAATTCTCATTCAGCTCAAAAGTACCAATACAAGAGAAGAGTTGGGTATTTATAGTAACCCATACTCCTTAAGAGCTAAGCTAGGAAAAGTAAAAATACAAAAGGAAGACTAAGCCAAGTAGGATTCCATCATCAACACTCATCAGTAAGTGTTTGATAACATAATCTCCTTCAGTAGATACTCAATCACCTAACATCCATCTGTAGATGCAAATCCTTTTCATCAACACTCATCAGTAAGTGTCTGAAAGAGTAGTATACTTTAGTAGATACTCAATCACCTTGCATCCATCAGTAGATGTTGTGCTTCTTCTCTTGATGATCTTGTGCTCCTAGTACAAATTTTTGAATTTTATCTTGCAAACACTAAAGAACACGATACTAGAGCACCCAATTAGAACAAATAGATAAAAAATTAAATAGAAAAAAAATGAACAGATAGAAAGATAAAAAGATAAAAAGATAAAAAGTTAGAAAGATAGAAAGAAAAAAAAAAAGAGGTCAAAAGATAAAAAGATAAAAATACAAAAAGATGAAAAAATAAAAAGTAAAAATAAAAATAAAAAGATGAACAGATAAAAAGAAAAAAAGAAAAAGATAAAAAATAAAAAACTAAAAAGATAAAAAGAGAAAAAGATAAAAAGAGAAAAAAATAAAATAGAATAAAATAGAAAAAGATAAAAAGATAAGAAGATAAGAAGATAAAAAGAAAATAAAAAGATAAAAAAAATTAAAAAAAAATAAAAAGAGAAAAAGATAAAAAGATAATAGGATGAAAAAAATAAAAGGATGAAAAGATAGAAAGAAAAAAGATATAAAGATAAAAGAATAAAAAATTAAAGATAAAAAATAAAAAAAGATGAGAAGATAGAATGATGAAAAGATAGAAAGATGAAAAGATAGAAAGATAGAAAGATGAAAAGATAGAAAGATGAAAAGATAGAAAGATATAAAGATAGAAAGATGAAAAGATAGAAAGATATAAAGAAATAAAAAGATAAAAAAATGAAAATTAAAGATAAAGTCTAATCAGTTAAGAATCACACAAATATAATAGTTATACCACGAGTCCCCGGCAACGGCGCCAAAAACTTGATAAACAAATTTTTAATCTCCAAAAATGGGGTCAAAAACTTGTTAAGACCTTGACAAGTGTACCAAATCGTATCAAGTAATAATAAATGGTAAGAAAGTATCGTTTCCCAAGAGACTCACGGTACTAAACAGTTATGTGATTACTCAACTAATTAAGACTGTAAAGAACAAATTTTGGGGTTTTTGGATGCAAATGCAATAAAATAAACATGAATGCAATTTGATCAATTGAGGCTAAACACAAGAATGAATGGATGAAGTTGATGATATTGTTGTTGGGTTTAGATTTCACCTAATTTAATCTCATGCATATATGAATTCATCTTCTTCATTAATGTTAATGTCACTTTCTAATTTACCTTAAACTCGATGTCTCGGTGAAGAAAGCCTACTCCTAATTTCTAGTTCACAATGTCTTGTCTTCTTAGAAATTAATCATGCATTACATTCGCATAGAAGCTTAGAGGCAACTAATCCTCCTATTCTTATGTCTAGGTAATATTGCTTCCGGGAGAATTTCCCCAGTTCTAGATTTCCCCGTATATGTCCATATCGACAAAATCAAAGATCATGCAATTGAATGTGTTAAGCAAAGCATGCAAAGAGTAAAGAGGAAAAACCATAACAATTAATGAAGTAAAGCATATATAACCAAGAATCAATTCAATACATGAGAGTTTAAGAGGTTACATCTTTCCCAACGACAAATAAGGTTTAGTTCTCCATCGTCATGGAAGAACTAGATGAACAATGGAATGAAAGAATGGAAGAGATAGAAAAACCCTAGAAAGAGAAGAGGAAAGCCATCACCATCTCCAAATCTACCCGTAAGGGGTGAAAAATGTGTTTCTATGCTCAAGCCATCAAAAGATACCATGCCTAGGACGTGCAAGTCCTTAAATAGAACATAAAAATAACATAAAACAGGTCCAAGCCCATAAAAATAACAAAAAACAAGTCCAAGCCCACGTCGTCAGCGCTCACCGGCACTTTTGGCGCTTAGCGATAAGTGCAGCACTAGCGCTTAGTGGAATTTGGCGCTCAGTGCAACCTTTTATGCACTCTAGTTGACTTTTCTGCATTCTAGTTGACTTTTCTGCATTCCAACCATTTGGTACTTTAACTCTTCTGTCAAATCATTCCAATAGCCTACAAAATCAAGGGAATCTAACACAAAATCATTAAATTCACCTTCAACTCTCTTATTCACAAAACTAAAGCAAAAACATGAGTTCAAGCAAGCTGCTAAGTCAAAAAGGGTGTTTTTAATATCAAAATTAAGTATAAAAATAACAGTTTTTCAACCGTTATCAAACAGCGTGGACTTTCTCAACAGTGCTCCTTTTCTCAGTCGTCTGTGTGCAAGCTTTGAGAAAAATGAATCAACATTTCTAAACTAAATCATCATCCACACTTATCTAAAAGAAGGCAAAGTTATGAATCCCCTTCATTCTCAAAAAAAAACGAAAATATATCCTCCTATAACAGTGTTGCCTCTCAAAATGAAAAGCACTATTTTAAAGAAATGAATCACAAATGTTGTTTCAAAAATGAAAAGGGGGGAAAAATGCAACCAAATGCAAATGGCAATGTGTAAAATCAGTAATGAAAACCAACGTTCACATTTTTTTTCCCAAATAAAAACGTTCCCATCCAAAGATAAACTAGGTGAGGGTGGCGGCTGGCTCACCTGTCCTAGCACTCCCCGTCCTCTTTTTTCTTTTAAAGAAAATAATAAAAAAAAAACTAGACCTAACATTGCTGCCCCCACTTTTTGGGCCCAACATCTTTTTGGTCAAAATTGGTCCAAAGTGCACAAGTTAATTAAAAAAGTTCTAAACAACTAAATTACAATATAGTTAAATTTAAAATGTCTATGTGGAAAATCTTGAAATATGTGGCAGCCCTCCAAATGTCCCAAGATGTATTTCCAAAATTTTCCCTACAATCAATAATGAAAATAATAAGCTAAGATAATTCAAATTAATTAAAATAAGAATTTCTGGTCAAATTAAGCACAATTAGCAAAAATGGAAAAATACTGGACATTCAAGCATAATTCCCTAATTAAATCCGGTACAATAAACTAAGTGAAATCAGGAAAATATTGACTCATCAAAATAAACCACACTTAGTCTTTTGCACTCTTAGGCAAAATCAAGACGCAAATCAAGGATAGTTCAAAGGACATCAGAGGTATGACACAACCTCAGCACACAAAAAAAAAAAACAAAGATTGACAAGGACAAGAACAAACAGAAAATACACAGTTCTCAAGGATAAGGAATCTAGACAAAGAAAAGCAGTAGACAATATCCAGCACAGAATGAATCAGAGAAAACGGATACTCATGAAATCATCCAAGCAATTCAAGACATGACAAAATAATCAATTAGCACAAGAGGTGAATCAAAAGTAACAAAACCTCATAGATGCATTATCAGTGTTTCTCTCAAGTGTCTAGGGTAAACAATTTAAACTCAATGCACTCAAGAAAACAAGCATCAACAGACTTGGCAAGCCTCTAATATCAACACTCAAAACATATGCATTTTCAAATCAAAAGGTATTTTCACGGTTGTAATGGGGCCAAGGACAAGGGAGGATAAAATATGGATGAGAAGCTACAAACCAAAAGAAATAGAGGAGCAATGGGGAACAAGTGTAAACACAGTCAAATCACACCCAAACCTCTAATTCAATCCGCTTCTTGACACCATTTTTCACAATTTTTTTATATTTTTCTCTATTTTTTTTTCTTTTCTCATCTTGTCTGCTTTTCTTTTCTCTCTCTTTAGGACACAACCATAAGAGACAAGATACACATCATATTTACAAAAAAAAAAAAAAAAGAAGAGGAACCAACTAGCCAATTCATCAGAATCCTCAAGGAGACCACACTTGTTCCGAAAACAATTCCAAAGCTCCAAAATTCCCTAAGGTTAAGGTAGTCATGGTTTTTCACTTAGGGCTAGTGTATGAGCTTCAAAACAAAGAAATGGGGAAAGTACATGCTCAAAAGGGGTTACCAAAGGATTAGAACAAGGTAAACTTATTTGGCTAGAGAGGCTCAAGAACAAAATTGCCTTTATCACTTCCAAACATGCATATCAATCAAGAATTGTCAACAAGAGTCAAGCCAAGGCATATGTGCAAGCAATCAAGAGACATATCACACAGAAGAAAGAATATCAAGTGGCTCAAATCTCACATAGGGTAATTGTCACAATCAAATCAACCTCTCAAACATCATAATCATCTTCCAAGCAGAGAATAGCAAGAATTTAAACCTAATTAGAGTATCAATGAAGTGAAAGACACATCTACATCCTAAACAAAGACCAGAAATCAAGAGAAACATGCAAAACTGTACAGAAGACACAACAAAAACAACCTAGAAAAGAAAAAATTTAACAAAGAAAACAAAAACTAACAAAGAAAAATCAAAATCTCCCCCAATAGACCACACTTAAACTACACTATGTCCTCAGTGTGTCACAAACAATAAGATTAGAAATCATAACAGTGAACAGATCATGGAAAAGTGCAATAAAATTAGGAAAAGGGGAATGATGCTGCTGTCGCGGCCCATCAAATTTGATGTGCATTAAAAATAATGCAGTATAGTGCTAGAAGTGAATCCTAGGTCGTCTCTCAGGGACCAAATGTGGATCGAGGCTCAGATCAACACGTAGTGGGGGGTTTGTGAAAGTTTTGTTTTGATGCAATTAAAATAATTTAAAACTGGAAATTAAATGAAAATACAAAAGCGTTGAAATAAATTTTAAAGACAGTAAAACCGGACGGTAAAAGACAACAAAATAAAAGATTGCGGAATTCATCAGGATTTGAAATTAGAATGCGTGAACAGTAAACGTGCATAAAACGTAACAGCAGCCTAATTAAAATTTACCAAAAGCCTGAGTAAAAATAAACAGTAAAAAACAATGTTTGAAAATAAGATGAACAGTAAAACGTAATGACAGAATTTAGCGGTGCAAAAAACAGTAAACGGTAAAATATAACAGATAATAAAAATAAAATACTTAACTAAAAATTAAATTTATCAAAGATTCAACACTTAAAATAAAATGGCTGAACAGGGAAGATAAAAATTAAATGAGCAAACTGGTCCAAATACTGTGACACACTTCTACTAAACTACATGCTTCAGAAAGAAAGAAAATCAACATCTTTGTGCTGATAAGGAGTAAAAACCAAGAGCTCCTGGAAGAGAAGGAACCGAGAGCCCCTTCCAGGCCTCCTCCCTCCTCTGCTGTTGCTGTCCTCCTTTTATTTCCAAAAATCGGGACCTGCTCCGCGTACTCTCCTTTCCAGCCAGGTTTCGTGTTTTGTTTTGTCTCTAACTAGCAGCCCCTTTTTTAGGGAATTTCTTCCGTCAAATGCTCCTGGATGTGCCAAAGAAAATAAGATGGGGGCCCCCTCCATTTCTTGTACGGATGTTGCTGCTTTTCAAACAGCACTTCTACTGCTTTGACTGAGAACACCACTGCTGGCCATCCCTCTTCTCTCTTTTGGACGTGTGTTACTGCTTGCTGTGTGAAGGCTGCTGAACGCTTCAACCTGCTGGACACTTGCTGGACGAAGCTGCTGGACTTTCCTTCCAGCCAGCACCGTGCTCTCCCTCTGGCCGAGACACCTCTCCACCAACATGCTACTGAATCAGCACCCAGCGGTATCTTGGAGATCTCCCTTCGTTCACGCTGCAGGTGACGACTGATGTACGTTTAGCAAGTGTACCAATCGTAATTGTAGTAACAAAATATCGTCCTCAAGGATTGAATGAGTTGAGTACTAGTTTACTAATTTACTTAATTTTGAGCAACAAAGATTGTCAAGTAGAATGATGAACATAAACAAGTGATGGAAATTCAAATAGTATAAACAATGTTAGAGAATTGATTTCATACCTTTTCATATAATTTCCTCCCCTTTTCAATCGATGTGTAAATTATAATTATCCACTTGAGTTTATTTAGAGCTTGTTTACCCCTAATCCCTTAGTAGGCAAACGTATCCCTTGAATTTGAATCCCCAATCCCTTAGGCCAATTACAAATTCAACAAGATCATGAAGAACAATCATATCTCAATTCAAACTAACTAGTCCTGCCCAATTTCCCAATTGTGACAGCATCTAATCTGTTCTATTTATAAACGCAATTCCCAATCTCCCAACTGTGAAACTGCTCATAGAATAGACATTAAAACATAAATAGAACACTGGGATAATTATAATGAACTTAACATCAATTGAAAAAGGTTCAGAAAATATAATCCAAAGCACTACATCAATCCACTAACAAAAGGAAATTTAGTTCTGCATAATGGAAAAAGAAAAATCAAAAGCAAAAAGTTCCGCCAGAAGTTCCAAGAAGAAGACGAAGAAGAAAACTTTGTTGTCTGTGAATTCCCTTTTTGTCTCGCCCTTCCACGTGTTTTCATTCCTCCCCCATCATTTCCACAAATTCCTCCTTTTTAGGAGAGTGGTTTTCCTTTTCCCTAACTTCCTCCAATTTTCCTTTAATTTAATCTTTTAAAATCAGTCATAAAAGAGATCAATAACTGCTCAATAACTGCTCCTGGAAACTTTCACAGCCCATGGAAAACTCCCCACTCTGCCTGTGTTCTTCTCTGCTTTAATTCTGTTTTCTTACGTGAATCCATAGATTACTCCACAGGTTGTGGGAACTTTCACAGCACAGTTGTTGAACTTCCTGTTTTGCAACTCCATTTAGAAGCAACATCCACATGTAACTCCACAGGTTGTGAGACTGTTCACAGCTTGGTTGTTGAACTCTCTGGATTCATCTTGGTATCTTGTACATCAATTCTTCCCAAATTGTGATTTTGGCACTTAGAATCATCAATCTACAATAAAAACACAAAATGCCAATGTATGATCCGAAACAGAGATAATCCATGACTAAATCCTTCAATGAATGCAATTATGCATGCAAATGACCTAAACTAAGACATGAATGCAATTACATGTACTCACACATCAAAATACCACATGCTTAGACGTTTGCTTGTCCTCAAGCAAAGAGAATTCAACTAACACAGAATGATTATGCACACAAAATGATATAAAACCTAAATGGAAACATACCATCTCATTTCAAGTTCAGTTCAAACAATGATATTCCTCAAGCCCATACTTCACAAAATTTCAAGCATAATGACTAACTTATTGGGTCCCTAAGTGTAATTACTGAATTGAGGTATGACACAAGACATTAAGACAGATAATTTTTGACATTGAAGTGTCCTAAAAAAGATTTTCTATTAGGTTCCTCACTTAGAAAACACTTACCTGTCAACTAAGCATGGGTCTTCCACTTGCCACACTCAGTCTCAAAGGGGTGTCAATTTATTCCCTCAATTTATTGTTTTGTTTTTGTTTTTGTTTTTCTTTTTTTTTTTAGATATATATAAACTTTCACAGACAATTCTCCAGTAACCAAGTGCAGTGAGTGTCACCATAGAAACCTAACAGAAAATATTTTTTATCTTTTCCCCAAATATTATCTTCCATTAGTATCTTAGTGTCAAATCGCACTGTGTAGTGTGTGAAGTTTCCCAACAAGCAATCAGAAATTTATTCACAATGTGCTTAGAAAATATCATTATTCAAAACATAGAACTCAAAGCTAAAATGATACATTTCCATATAAACGTTAAATGCACATGCAAATGCAAAATGTAAGATGTCATACATACAAACACCCTAAGCCTACATATTTACAAAGTCCCCAATGTATGGAAAGTAAAAAAAAAATACAGGGGGTTAGAACTCACAAGATTAGTGATGACTAGAGTTGAGCTTGGTGAGAACTTCTTGTAAGAGTTGTTCCACCTTCTGCTGATGAAGAATTTGATTGTCCCTAAATTGGATGAACTCCTGATAATGTAGGAGTTGTTGTGCTTTGAGTTCAGTAAGGGACTGCTGGATATGAGCATTAGTGTCAGCCGTAGAAGGCCGAGGAACTGGAGGTATGTGAGATGACGGTTCGAGATCATGATGAGGGGGATTTTGGCATTGAGAAGCAGAGAAGGTCCATCTATCTTTACCCCGCACTGATGTGAACTCTGGATTTGGAAGACGTTGAGGTTGCAAGCCTGTGATAGCACTCATGACTAAGCAATATTGATCTTCCCTTTTCATCAGCATCTCATTATGGATTAACATTTCCAAATCAATTCGGGAATTTCCTGAGATTGCCTTGTCATTCTCCAAAGAAATGTTGAGATGCAAAGCAATAATGGTGATCAGGCCACCAATTGCTATTTGCCCAGATGATGCTTTTCCTACCTTGAGAAACTGCCTTGCCAACCAAGCTCCTGAGTCCAATGGAACATCGTTAACCATACCCCACAAGAATAATAATTCTGACTTTCGAACCGCAGAATGACTATCACCCCTAGCAAATAGTGTATGAGCCATGAGGCGGTGGGCATATCTAAAATAGGGGTGTTGGATATTAGCCTCCTTGGAATCAGATGAGACAAAAGAGCTTGATTGAGACAATTGATACCAAAAAGACCAAGCATCAAAACTTCTAGGATAGTTCCTTTCACCTCCAGTTGGGAAACCAAAGATTGCATTGAACTCAGCTAAAGTGAGTCTATAAGACACATTATGCAACCTAAATGCTATCAGCTCTTCTTCACAATCCTTTCCCTGCAATATCTCTGCTTCCACAGAACTAAAGAATTCCCTTGTGATTTTCTCATAAGCAGGGTATTTCAAAGTGACAAAAGAACTCCAGCCAATATTCACAAGCATCCAATTTAATTCATCCGACATGCCTAAAGTGCTCAGTGTATTTTCATCACAATAACGCGTAGGCACAATCACCCGCTTGAGTAATGTGGCGTACCTCTTCCGCTGTTCTGTATTTTGAAAAGTGATGCCATTGGAATTAGCGGAGGCACGAGCCCTTTTCCTTGGACGTTGCTCTACGACTGGTGGAGTGGAATTCGGAGTGGAAGACGAGGATGCATTTCGGTGGTTTGGGTCATGGGAGTCCGCCGTGGAACGCTGATGATCAGAGCGGAGTGGTGGTGATGGCAACCGGAGTGGCGACGATTGTGAACGGGATGCTAGCAATGGCGAACGGGGATGGAGGCGATGGCGAACGTGATGGTGGCGGCGCTGAACGGAATGGTGGTGTAGATGATGTCCGCTGATCGGTGGAGTCGACAACGACGACCGGCGGAGGTCCACCACGGCGCCGTGGTGCTATCGTCTTCGTCCGCATTGAGCGTCGCGGTGGCACAGTGGGTCTCCGCATTGCAGGCACGGTGGGCTGCGGTGGTTGGCGGCGTTGGCGTGTCATCTTGCCGGTGGCGGATTTGCTGCCGGAATTTGGCTGGAGGAAAATCCTGCAAAATTTAGGGTTTTTCAATTTTGCAGATGGGTTCGAATGAGGTACACTATCTTCAGCCCCTTTCTTCACTTCTTCTTCAGTTTTTTTTTTTTTTTTAAATGAGAAGAACTAAGGACCTCTAGTTTTGGCAGCACCATGTGATGCTGTGAATGAAACAGTAGACCTATTTTTTTCATAATTCCCCCCAAATACAACTTTAACCTTTGACCATTTTCTTTAAAGCTCCTCTCAGCATGAAGGTCAGAGATTTCAATTGTTCCAAAGGGAAGAACTTTTTGAACCACAAATGGACCTGACCACCTAGATTTGAGTTTTCCAGGGAACAATTTAAGTCTGGAATTATACAATAGAACTTGTTGCCCTGGGGTAAACTCTCTCAGCACAATCTTTTTATCATGCCATCTTTTGGTTCTCTCTTTATAAATCTGGGCATTTTCATAGGCTTGCAATCTGAATTCATCCAATTCATCCAATTGAAGCAGCCTTTTCTCACCTGCAGTCTTCAAATCAAAATTAAGCAATTTAATGGCCCAAAATGCTTTATGCTCAAGTTCCACCGATAAATGACAAGATTTTCCATACACCAACTGATATGGTGACATTCCAATTGGAGTTTTAAAAGCTGTTCGATAGGCCCAAAGTACATCATCTAATTTTCTTGACCAATCTTTTCTAGACGAGCTCACGACTTTTTCCAGAATTCTTTTTAACTCCCTATTGGAAATTTCCACTTGTCCACTGGTTTGGGGATGATAAGGGGTAGCTATTTTGTGTCTCACACCATATTTGCCCAAAAGTGATGCAAATTGTTTGTTATGGAAATGTAAGCCCCCATCACTAATGATTGCTCTTGGTACCCCAAATCTGGAAAAAATTTCTTTCTTGATGAAGGAAACCACCACCTTGGCATCATTTGTTGGTAACGCAGCAGCCTCTACCCACTTAGATACATAATCCACAACAACCAAAATGTATTGGTTTGAGAAAGAACGTGGAAAGGCCCCATAAAATCTATTCCCCAAACATCAAAAATCTCCACTTCAAGTATGTTGTTCATGGGCATCTCATGTCTCTTGGAAATATTGCCAACTCTTTGACATCTATCACAGTGTTTCACAAAACTATGGGCATCTTTAAAAAGGGTAGGCCAATAAAAGCAACTTTGCAACACTTTAGAAGCTGTTCTCTCAACTGAAAAATGCCCCCCATAATCTGACCCATGACAATGCCAAAGGATGTTCTCAAATTCATTTTCAGGAACACATCTTCTGATCATACCATCTCCGCATCTTTTGAACAACAAGGGGTCATCCCAAAAATAGCTCTTGGCATCATGCAGAAATTTTTTCTTTTGCTGAAAAGTAAGGTCATTTGGAATTATACCTCCTGCTTTAAAATTAGCAAAATCTGCAAACCATGGTAAGGAAGTAATGGCCATCAACTTTTCATCTGGAAACTCCTCTACAATAGGCTTGATGTCCTTATTCCCTTCTTCAAGCTTCAATCTTGAAAGGTGATATGCCACCAGATTTTGCTTCCCCTGTTTATCTCGGATCTCCAAGTCAAACTCTTGTAATAAGAGAATCCAACGTAGTAATCGTGGCTTGGCATCCTGCTTAGCAAATAGATATCTCAAAGCAGCATGATCAGTGTAAACAATGACCTTTGACCCAACAAGATAGGATCGGAATTTATCAAATGCAAACACTACTGCAAGCAATTCTTTTTCAGTCGTGGCATAATTCTTTTGAGCTTCATTTAACACTCGACTTGCATAATATATCACATGAAACACTTTTTCTTTTCTTTGTCCTAATACAGCACCCACAGCATAATCACTTGCATCACACATCAATTCAAATGGTAAAGACCAATTAGGTGCTGTCATTATAGGAGCAGAAACAAGTTTTTCTTTTATAGTTAAAAATGCTTGCATGCATGCATCATCAAACACAAAAGGGGTTTCTTTTTCAAGAAGATTAGTCATAGGCTTTACTATCTTAGAAAAGTCTTTGATAAACCGCCTATAAAAACCTGCATGACCTAAGAAACTTCTTACCCCTTTTTCATTCACTGGAGGAGGTAATTGTTCTATTACTTCCACCTTTGCTTTATCAATCTCAATTCCTTTAGCAGAAATGTGATGACCAAGAACAATTCCTTCTCTTACCATAAAATGGCATTTTTCCCAATTTAGCACTAGATTAGTTTCTTGGCATCTTTTTAACACTAAGGTTAAATTAGCTAAGCAAGAATCAAATGAAGAGCCAAATACAGAAAATTCATCCATAAAGATCTCAATGCAATTTTCAATCAAATCAGAAAAGATGGAAAACATACACCTTTGAAATGTTGCAGGCGCATTGCAGAGACCGAATGGCATTCTCCTATAGGCAAAGACGCCATAGGGACATGTAAATGCTGTCTTTTCTTGATCTTCAGGGGCTACTGCTATTTGGTTGTAGCCAGAGTACCCATCTAGAAAGCAGTAATATGCATGCCCCGCCAATTTCTCCAGCATTTGATCTATGAATGGAAGTGGAAAGTGGTCTTTTCTTGTGGCTTGATTCAGTCTTCGGTAATCTATGCACATTCGCCACCCTGTTACTTTTCTTGTAGGAATGAGCTCATTGTTTTCATTTTTCACCACTGTCATACCTCCTTTCTTGGGTACAACATGAACTGGACTCACCCACTCACTATCAGAAGTTGGGTAGATAATTCCTGCATCTAGCAATTTAATTACTTCTTTCCTTACCACTTCCTTCATAGTCGGGTTGAGCCTCCTTTGTGGTTGCCGCACAGGTTTGAAATCCTCTTCCAAATAAATTTTATGCATGCACACAGTAGGACTAATACCTTGCAAATCATCAATTTTCCACCCAAGGGCAGATTTATACTCCCTCAACACCCTTAAAAGTTTATCTTCTTCAGTACATGAAAGTTCATTGCTCACAATTACTGGATTACGCTTTTGCTCATCAAGGAACCTATATTTAAGGTGAGAAGGGAGTTGTTCAATTCCACCTTGGACGTTTCTACTCCTCCATCTTCACTCTTGTGTAAATCTTCTATTCCTCTAGTGGAATTGAATATTGGCTTCAGCACTTCCAATTGATGAGCACACTTCACCACCTCTTCATCATTAATTTCTCTTTTCAACTCCTTTGCTTCCATTCCTGACAGTAGAGTTCTCTCTAATGGATTCTGCTTTACATGGAAATTTATCTCCTCCAACACAAGAGACTCAATTATTTCAGCTTTGAAACAGTCCTCTCTGTCAAGTTTGTGCTTCACTGCTTCAGTCATAGAAAATGTGACTTTTTCATCTGCCACTCTTAACATCAATTGTCCTTGTTCTACATCTATCAAGGCTCTTCCTGTTGCTAAGAATGGTCTTCCCAATATAATTGGGACTCTAGCATCTTCTTCCATGTCAAGAACCACAAAATCAGCTGGGAAAAATTGGCATTTGCTCTAATGCTTCGGCAAATGGAATATTAATGTGGAGCTTCTTAAAAACATCAAGAAATCTTGCAAATTGCTTGGCTTGTTCTTGCTTCTTCAACCTTTGAGGGAATGGAATTGTAGGGACATACTCACGCATCTTTTTCTCACTCTCTTGATTTTTTTCTCCCTCTTCCTTCTCCTCACATTTTCTCTCAATTTCTTTTTCAGCACTCTCTTCTACTATTTCATCAACTCTTTTCTTTTTCTCTCTCTCCATCTCACTCCTTTTTTCATTCTCTAACACTCTTCCACTCCTCAATTGAATTGCCTTGCATTGTTCCCTTGGGTTTGGTATTGTGTCACTAGGGAATGTGCCAGGAGATCTCTCTGAGAGTTGTCTTGAAAGCTGTCCAATCTGGTTCTCCAAATTTCTGATTGAAGCTTCCTGGTTCTTGAAATTAGTCCTTGTCTCATTCATGAAATTTGAAGTCTGGTCCACAAAGGTAGAAGTTTGCATTGTTAACTTCTCTAATGCATTTTCCAACGTAGACATCTTGTTCCCTTGATTGCTGGGTTGAGCTTGATATTGATATGGAGGCCTTGGCGGGTTAGATTGGATTGGATTACTCCAAGGTCTAGGTTGTTGGGGCCTCCAATTTGCATTAAAGTTGGTAGAAAATTGATTTTGTTGTTGTCCCACTGCATTTACTTGTACCTCTTGGTGAGTGGCCTGACATTCACCATTTTGATGCATTCCTTCGCAAAAATCACACCCTGGAGATCTTGTATTCACATTATTTGCTTGCATATTTCCCAGCTTCTGAGTCAAATCATTCATCTGCTGTGTTAACAACTTGTTTTGGGCTAAGATAGCATCCAAAGTATTAACCTCCAACACTCCAGCTTTTCTATTCTGACGATCAAACTGCATATTCACTGTGTTGTTTGCCATTAATTCAAGAGTCTCCAAAGCTTCCTCTGGTGTTTTCAGATTAAATGATCCTCCACTTGCTGCATCCAAAATTGCCTTAAAAGAGGGTGAAAGACCATTATAGAAAATCTGCACTTGCAACCATTCAGGTAGAGCATGATGTGGACATTTCCTCATTAGCTCCTTATATCTTTCCCATGCCTCATATAAGGATTCAGTTTCTTGCTGCACAAAGGTGGTGATCTCATTTCTCATTTTAGCTGACTTGGAAGGAGGAAAGTACTTAGTTACAAATTTTGTAGCCATATCCTCCCATGTAGAAATACTCCCTTGAGGTTGTGATTGAAGCCAGCTTTTTGCCTTATCTCGTAGTGAGAAGGGAAACAACCTTAAACGAATTGCATCATCCGAAACTCCATTAATTTTCAAGGTATCACATATTGCCAGAAAATTCTCCAAGTGAGAATTCGGATCTTCTGAATTTGCACCTCCAAATTGACTTTGTTGAATGACTTGCAGCAATGCAGGCTTGATTTCGAAATTGTTAGCCTGAATAGGAGGTCTCACAATGCTTCCTTGATAACTATTAGGATTTGGCATTGAAGAGTCACGAAGAATCTTTCTAACAGGTTGGTCTGCCATTGTTAATGCCTCCTTTTCTTGTTCAATTAATCTTTGTTCTTGTCTTCTTTCTCTTTTTCTTCTTCTTCCACTACTTCTATTTCTTCTAGCAGTGCGTTCAATTTCTGAATCGAAAAGCAATTCTTCTGGGGTAACAGTACCTCGCATAAACAACTAAAAAAAACACAATACTGCAACAGCAATTACGTGACCATAAAATTGAAAATAAAAAATCAAAACTAAAAACAAAAATTCCCTAAAATCTACAACTCAAATCTTAAGCCAATTAGATCACTAATATCAACAATAATCAATCCCCGGCAGCGGCGCCAGAAACTTGATGTACGTTTGACAAGTGTACCAATCGTAATTGTAGTAACAAAATATCGTCCTCAAGGATTGAATGAGTTGAGTACTAGTTTACTAATTTACTTAATTTTGAGCAACAAAGATTGTCAAGTAGAATGATGAACATAAACAAGTGATGGAAATTCAAATAGTATAAACAATGTTAGAGAATTGATTTCATACCTTTTCATATAATTTCCTCCCCTTTTCAATCGATGTGTATATTATAATTATCCACTTGAGTTTATTTAGAGCTTGTTTACCCCTAATCTCTTAGTAGGCAAACGTATCCCTTGAATTTGAATCCCCAATCCCTTAGGCCAATTACAAATTCAACAAGATCATGAAGAACAATCATATCTCAATTCAAACTAACTAGTCCTGCCCAATTTCCCAATTGTGAAGCATCTAATCTGTTCTATTTATAAACGCAAGCAATTCCCAATCTCCCAACTGTGAAACTGCTCATAGAATAGACATTAAAACATAAATAGAACATTGGGATAATTATAATGAACTTAACATCAATTGAAAAAGGTTCAGAAAATATAATCCAAAGCACTACATCAATCCACTAACAAAAGGAAATTTAGTTCTGCATAATGGAAAAAGAAAAATCAAAAGCAAAAAGTTCCGCCAAAAGTTCCAAGAAGAAGACGAAGAAGAAAACTTTGTTGTCTGTGAATTCCCTTTTTGTCTCCCCCTTCCACGTGTTTTCATTCCTCCCCCATCATTTCCACAAATTCCTCCTTTTTAGGAGAGTGGTTTTCCTTTTCCCTAACTTCCTCCAATTTTCCTTTAATTTAATCTTTTAAAATCAGTCATAAAAGAGATCAATAACTACTCAATAACTGCTCCTGGAAACTTTCACAGCCCATGGAAAACTCCCCACTCTGCCTGTGTTCTTCTCTGCTTTAATTCTGTTTTCTTACGTGAATCCACAGATTACTCCACAGGTTGTGGGAACTTTCACAGCACAGTTGTTGAACTTCCTGTTTTGCAACTCCATTTAGAAGCAACATCCACATGTAACTCCACAGGTTGTGAGATTGTTCACAGCTTGGTTGTTGAACTCTCTGGATTCATCTTGGTATCTTGTACATCAATTCTTCCCAAATTGTGATTTTGGCACTTAGAATCATCAATCTACAATAAAAACACAAAATGCCAATGTATGATCCGAAACAGAGATAATCCATGACTAAATCCTTCAATGAATGCAATTATGCATGCAAATGACCTAAACTAAGACATGAATGCAATTACATGTACTCACACATCAGCGGCCTCCATCCGTGTGTGCTTTTCTTCCAGCCAATGAATCACCCAGCTCAGTCGTGCACCATCCCACAGCTGGATGCTTTGCTGCTGTGTGCTTCCGCTACCTTCCACTTCTTGGATGCGTGGTGCTGCTGCCATCGTGGGACGCTGCAGTGCTGCTGGACCGTTTGAAGCTTTCTCTCTGGTGCTTGCTGGACCGTGAAGATAGCTGGCTTGCTTGCTGGATATGCTCTCTGCTGCCATCATTCGTGTGAAAACAGTAAGGAAACAAGAGCTTCTATTCTTCTAAGAAAAACAATGGACCGTGTGCCTCCTCCATCATGAACTTGTAGTGTGCTTCTTAATCCAAAAATGGAATGCACCGTGCACCAAGCTGAAATGAAAACTAGTTGTTGGATGTGATCATGTGTTTCTTCCCCTGGACGTGAGCTGCTGCCAAGCCATTTAAAAGAAAGATAGCTGGAATTTACTTGAAGTCCATGCCTCTTCTCCGTGAATATGCTTCCCTTTTCCAATGAAAAAGATCACTTTCTTGGTGGTGGATGGACCCCATAGGCCGTGACATTTGCTTAAAAATTGTGGCAGCCCACTTTCTCCTTATTCCACCACGTAAAATCATTTTCCCAAATTGAAAACAGCACTGCACTTTTGCATTCCAACCAAAATATATTTTTTAAAAGCTTCTCTATGTGGATGTGGCAGAGCTCCTTGCTGGACGGTTCTCATGAGCTATTTCCGTGTGCACATCCAGCTAAATGAAAATAAATTTCACTTTTGTTTCTCATTTTAATTTAAAATATAATTGATGAGAAATTTCTCTTTCAGTCCCAAAATATTATCCAACAATTTCCCTATAATTTATAATGCAAATAATTAGCTTCAGATGATTCAAATTAATTAAAATAAGAATTCCTGGTCCAATTAAGCACTATTAGCAAAAAATTGGAGAAATACTGGACAATTAAGCACAATTCCCCAATTAATTCTAGCACAATAAACTAAGTGAAGTGAAGAAAATATTAACTCATCAGGGAAGAAGGGAAAAGAAAACTCCCCTTGTCTTGGTGGCAGTTGCCGAACTTGGACAAGCATGGAGATGTTTTCCACCACAGGATTCAGCAAGGTAGTTTCGAGGAGGAACTGCTTCATCCGCCAGATTTGATCGAGCAGGGAAATGCCTTCCACAGCTGGATCTAAGAAGCAAAGATTGTTGATGAGTGGGTTTAGCCAATGCCAATTGATCTTGAAGCTTTTGTGTATGTTTGCACCTTTGTTTTCCACTGTGGGTATTTGTTGGTCAAATTCATATGTACCTCCTGCAATAAGGTTAGTGCATGGTAGCTCCAAAGAATCTATAAGCAGTGGTACAACACCCAATCCCAATTTATCAAACTGAACCTCAAATATACTCTTAGAACATGAATGAATTTCAAATTTAGAAGCAACATCAAGCACAGGCTCAAATTCATGTTCAGTGCATGGAGAATAAACATTCATATGTGATAGCAAAAAGTGGTTCTCATCATGTAGAAAGGTAGAATTAAAAGCATGCTCATCAAACATAAAATCATCAACATACCTATCAACAACATAATCATGAATAACACAATCATCAACAGAATAATCAATTTGAGGTATGTTTACCTCCACTTCCCTAAAGATTGGTAAAGTGGTAGAAGATGAAAATGGTCTACCTGGATCAAAATTGCTGCTTATACCTGCCTGGTTCTTAAAATCTTCATCAGTCTCTGATAACGGTTCAAAAACCGTTATTTTTATACGTAATTTTGATACTTAATGCACCCTTTTTGGCTTAGAAGTTTGCTTGGCCTCAGGATTTTGTTTTAGTTTTGTGAATAAGAGAGTTGAGGATATGCTTTATCATTTTATCACTAAATTTTCTTGATTTTGTAGGTTTTTGGAATGATTTGAAAGACGATTTGAAGTACTGAATGATTGGAATGCAGAAAAGTCAACCAGAAACCAAAAAAGTCAACCCGTCAACCAAAAAAGTCAACCAGTCAACCAGAATGCTGAAAAGTCAACCAGAATACAGAAAAAGTTCCGCTGAGCGGTAAAATACCGCTGAGTGCCACTTTTCAGGTGCCAATGTTTTAGGATTTATCTTTCATTCTCATTCCATTGTTCATCTAGCTTCTCCATGACAAGGGGGAACTAAATTCAATTTGTTGTTGGGGGATGATGTAACCTTGTGAACTCTCATGTATTTGAATTGGTTTTAATTAATATATGCTTCTTTCATCAATTGTTAAGGTTTTTCTTCTTT
The DNA here is from genome assembly GCF_029865625.1 of Vigna umbellata. Classification (NCBI taxonomy): domain Eukaryota; kingdom Viridiplantae; phylum Streptophyta; class Magnoliopsida; order Fabales; family Fabaceae; genus Vigna; species Vigna umbellata. The sequence continues at coordinate 26,292,518 of NC_142167.1, read as the reverse complement.
GCTCTATGCTTGTTATGTTTAACTCATTCATGACATGATTATTGGTTTTCGTGATATGGACACATAAGGGAAAACCTAGATCTGGAGAATTGCTCCCAAAAGCAATATTGCCCAGGGATGGGTGTTAAAATAGAATGGCTTAATTTTCAACACCAAGAAGGGGTGAATTGGTGAAATACAAAAAAATGTTTTCTTCAAATTTTTTTCGCAAAGTAGATGCCTTTAAAAGCTTTCTTGAAACACAAGGAAAAAGAATTTGTAGTGTAGTGGAATATATTTGAATGCGTGAAAAATAAAGTCGACTGAATGTATCAGAGTAGGGATAGAAAGATCAAACACTGGGTTTTTATACTGGTTCAGCCAAGCCTACATCTAGTGTCCTTCCACCACAGGAAGAAATGCACTATAATGATCAAGGTTTTCACAACAAGGCTTTTATAGAGACCTCCGCGTCAAAAATATAAAACACCTCTCTAACCCTCTAATCAAAATATAGGCATACAACACACAAAGACCAGCAGCAAGATGTCTCCTCTCCTGCCGTCTTCAACCCTTTGAGAAACCCCTCAAAGTCCAGAACGTAGCACATCCTCTTCCTGTAGTCACAACAGGGCAACTTCAATCTTCACAAGATTGATGGAAACTAATCACGAAATAGACACCTCAAGTGCAGGTTGATCAGACAGTAAGAGCACACAAATTCTTGCTCGTCAAGCAATCACCAATGATGAATACCACAGTCTTCTTGATGAATTCTTGGAGCTTTCACACTTTCTGCAAGAGATCAATAATTTGAAAGAAATCAATCAAATCGTTAGAATCACCAAAGTCTCTACAGAAAACAAATTTGCGTCTATATATAATTTTCCATAAAACTGACGCTCCTAAGTCGACTTAGCTACTAATGCAGTCGAATTAATGTAGTTGAATCAATGCAGTTAATTGAATGTACAATTAATGTAGTCGAATCACAATAAATGATTGGTCAACATATTTAAAAATATAGTTGTTGTAACATTTAAAAATTAACAGAATTTCAAAACATAACAAACTTAGTCGAATGGCTTGCGCACATAGTCGACTTTGTAATAGTTAAAAACATAGTTTTGAAAAACTTTCTTTCCAAAAATACTCACAGCACACTTTGAAAATTTTGTGCAAAGCACAAGTTTTAATCAACTTACTTCATGATGAAGTCGACTTAAAACTGTTGTTTTGCCACTCAATTAAAGTTCAACAAAAGTGCATGTGGCTTTCCTTTTTCAAAACATTTGTTATGCAATCACAAATAAGATCTCATGTAAAACACAGTGAATTTGCATGCTTTGACAAAAACAACACAAACATGTTAGCATATAATCATAATCATGAAAGTAATGAACATGTAACACATAAACACATGTGTTATTAATTATGTGTTGTCATCATCAAAAACCAGAAGCTCTGAGATTGTAGGTTCAGCTAAACCAGTGCTCCCCCTATCAACAATATCAATAATGGGGATAGGAGGTTTGGTCGTCTTAAGCTTTTAATCGTAATGCAGAATTAATTATTAGAGATGCAAGGGATTATGGTCTAGTAATTAAGGATATGTTTTCTTCGCCGAGGGATCGGGTTTTAAATACTTTAGAAAGTGGCGTTAACAATTGAATGAAGAAGATGAATTCTTATATGCATGAGAGTAAACTGGTTAAATCTAAACCCCAACAACATACTCATCTCATAATTACAATATCATTCATTCACCTTTGTTTTTTTCTTCAACTAATCAAAAGTTCATTCATGTTTACTTTCCTGTTTTTGTATTCAAAACTATAAATTGTTCTTGAAAGTCTTAATTAGTTAAGTAATCACATGAATGTTTAGTGTCGTGAGTCTCTTGGGAAACGATATTTGGTCTTACCAATTATTATTTTGATACTATTCGGTACACTTGCTGAGGTCTTAATAGTGGACCTCTCTGTTCTTGATATGGGGGGCTCTGATGTGGTTTTGGGAGCATAGTGGTTGAAACACCTAGGCCCAATTCTTATGGATTACCAAGCCCTCACCATGAAATTTTTCTATCGTAACCAATTAATTGAGCTCAAGGGAGATTCTGACCCAACTTCCTCTTCTATATTCATCCATCAATTAAAAAGGGTTATACATTCAGACCAAAAGATCGAATTATACTCCCTTCAAGTTTTGTCACCAACCCCACTTTTTTGACCTCTTCTCATATTTCACATCCTCATTCCATTGTCCATCAACTTCTTCTCTAGTACACCATATTATTTAATAAACCAACACGTCTCCCTCTTTAACGCCCTACAAATCATCAAATCCCTCTTATTTCCTCAACCAACCCTGTAAATGTGCATCCTTATAGATACCCTCACACCCACAAAACTGAAATCGAAAAGCAAATTTCTACGTTGTTGGATTCTAGTTAGATAACTCCGAGCACAAGCCCTTTCTCTTCTCCAATGCTTTTGTTGCGGAAGAAGGATGGGTATTGGCGTATGTGTGTGGATTATCGAGCCTTGAACGCGGTTACAATCAAAGACAGGTTCCCATTGCCCACGATTGATGAATTGTTGGATGAACTAAGGTTTGCTCGATGTTTCTCCAAGTTAGATCTCACTTCCAGCTTCCATCAAATTTGTATTCATCCTTCTGATGTACACAAGACTGCATTTTGTAGTCATGATGGGCATTATGAGTATTGCCTCATGCCCTTCAGGTTGTGCAACGCCCCAGCCACATTCCAAGCCACGATGAATGACATCTTTCAGCCTTTGTTGCGCAAGTCAGTGATTGTTTTCTTCGATGATATTTTAGTATTCAAAACCACCATTGAGGAGCATCTCTTTCACCTCCTCCAGGCGTTTAATATTTTTCTCGTTAATCAATTCTACCCGAAATCATCAAAATGCTCATTTGCTCAATTACAGATAGATTACCTGGGACATGTCACTAATACAAAAAGAGCGTACAACGTTGAATATTTTAGGCCTTTCATGTCAAATTCGAGAACGACGTCATATAGAGAGACATTAAATTGACGTCAAATTTTAAAAATTTGACGTTAAATTTAACGTCGAATTTTATCAATAAACGACGTTAATCGAATTTTATCAATAAACGACGTTAATCGAATTTTTTTTATTTTTTTAATTAATTGTGATCCATTTTTACAACTCTACGAGACTTGAAAACCATAAAAACAAATTTCAGTTTTTGGAATTTTGTAAAGCATGAACTATGAACGTGTAATATAGTATCAACAACAATGACAAACAACAAACAAGTTCAATCAAACAACAAACAAGTTCAACCAAACAACAACAACAAACAAGTTCAACAAAAAATAACAACAAACAAATTCAACAAATAAGTTCTTCAAAACGAAAACGAAAACGAAAACTAACCTTGGTTCATCGGAATAAAGTGTTGTCACAAGTGAGAGAGAAAGCAGAATGCGCCTATGAAGGACAAGAACACTAAAATAATCGGTCAAAACAAACAAAAATCATACCTAAAGTAGTAAATTAACATGCATTTGTATCAAATGAAAGAAAGATTACATGTGATTTCGTTCGAGACAAGTTTGAGCAGAGAAGAGGGTCTCGCACGCTCAGATAAAGTGAATGAATTTTCAATCTCCCGCTCAAATTTTTATTGAATTCACTAACCTTTTGACGTCTAACGTTGGGGCATTCGACATTTTATATCCTTTTAGGTCGAATTACAATTCTAAACGACGTTTAATAATTGCATTTATTTACAAAAATGTCACCGGTCATTTTTAACGTTAGTTATTGAGTGGTTTGTCGTTGAACGCGTGACGTTATACGCTGTTTTTGCACTAGTGTGTGGTCGCAAATGGGTTTGTTGCACCAAACCCCGCCAAGGTTCCAGCCATGGTTGCATGGCCAGTACCATCTTCTCTTAAAGCCCTTCCCAGATTCCTTGGGCTAATAGGGTTCTACCGAAAATTTGTTAAGGGATATGTTGCAATAGCCTTTCCCCTCATAGAATTGCTTAAGAAAGGAGCTTTTCATTGGTCATCCCAAGCACAACAAGCTTTTGAGGCCCTCAAAATAGCTATAATTGGTGCTTCTGTTTTGGCTTTGCCCAATTTCTCCCAGCCATTCATCCTTCAAATTGATGCTTCAGGTACTGCTATGGGTGTTGTGCTTGTCCAAGACTCTCACCCAATCGCCTATCTTAGCAAGGTTTTTTCCCCTCATTTAACAAAGGCTTCGACTTATATTCGGGAGTTGCATGCAATTACCAGTGCTGTAAAACATTGACGTCAATACCTGTTGGGAAATTTCTTCATTATCCAGACATACCAGAAGAGCCTCAAGGAATTGCTAACTCAAGTGATTCAAACTCTAAAAAAACAATATTATGTTACTAAGCTATTGGGTTATGATTATGAAATCTAGTATAAGCCTGGAAAGCTGAATGTTATAGCAGACTTTTTATCGCAGTCCATAGGCAAAACAGATGGTGAATTAATGATGTTATCTATCCCCAGTGTGACTCTCTAGATGAATTAAAGAAATCCCTCTTGGAGGATCAAGATTATCTCCTTTTGCGTCAGAAATGCATTGTTGATCCTGATTCGATGCCCCACTTTAATGTTGTTCAAAGGAAAATTTTGGTTGAACTTTTCTTCCAGATTTATCATCCTACTTTTGAAGGAGTTTCATGAGACTATGGTTGGAGGTCATGCAGGTGTGAAAAAAACCTTGAAGCGTCAATTTTTATTTGGCATCGATAGCAAAGGATCTACGCCACTTTATTTCCCAATGTCAGGTGTGCCAGCAAACCAAATATAGCACCAAGCGTTCTAGCAGCCTTCTCATTCCACTTCCCATCCCTTCCAACATTTGGGAGGATATCTTTATGGATTTCATTACGGGTCTTCCTCCTTCTCATGGTTATACCGTCCTTTTAGTGGTGGTGGATCGTTTCTATAAGGCGGTTCATTTGGGAGCACTATCAACTAGCTATACAACTTATAGAGTTGTTGAGTTGTTTGTTTCGATAATTTGCGAACACCATGGACTGCCTAAGAGTATTGTTTCCAACCGTGACCCGATTTTCATGAGTCTTTTATGGTCGGATTTGTTCAAATTCAGTGGCACTTTGCTTCCGATGAGCTCTTCATACCATCCCCAAACCGATGGGCAAACAGAGGTTATGAATCGCGCAATTGAATAGTACTTCCGAGCTTTCGTTCATGACAAGCCGCAACACTGGTTTCGTTACCTTCCTCCCTCTATTCTTGAGTATTTGGTGAGATCTTCTTCTATTAAGGGTTGTGATTCTTTACTTAAGTCACGTGAGGATGTATTGTCCCTATTGAAACGTAACTTGCTTAAGGCCTAGAAGCATATGAAGAAGAACGATGATCTGAAGCATAGAGAGGTCAGCTTTGATGTTGGTTCATGGGTGTATGTCAAGTTGCAGCCTTACCGCCAAATATTTGTTTCGGGGTCTAAATTCCATAAATTGGATAAACGGTTCTATGGGCCCTTTCAAGTTACAGCAAAGATGGGTCTTGTAGCTTACAAACTTGACTTACCTGACACTTCAAGGATCCACAATGTCTTCCACTACTCTGTTTTGAAGGCATATGATGGGCCACTTCTACCCTCTATTGACACCTTAAATCCTCTCTCATTTGAGAACAATCCGCTAGTCACTCCTCTTATCATCCTTGGATTTAAAACAAATAATGTCAATGGTGTTCCTAAGCGTTTAACTTTGGTTCAATGGCAAGGTTTCCCACCTAATGATACCTCATGGGAGGATTGGATTACTTTACAACAAATTTATGACCTTGAGGACAAGGTCATTGCAGAAGGAGATGGTAATGTTAGATATGAAAGCCCAAATTTTGCAGACACAACCATGGATAATGTCAGGCCCAAAAGAATGACTCACAAAACAAAAGGAATACTTGATTTTATTTATTATTAAGGGAATGTATGGGTTAGCAGATTCTAGAATGAAAGTTGGTTAGGATTTTTTTATTTGTCCTTTTGTGAGGTCGTGTATTAGGTTATATATTACCTACAGAAGGGGAAAAAATCTTATTTACTCCTATTTATCCTTTGTTCTTATAGAGGTTGTGTGTCCTTTAATTCAGTGTAATCACTTAACAATTCGCGTTTCTGTTGAAGTTTGTCTTACTAAAGTTCATGTTTTGTGTTGCTATTCTTGTCTAGAGTATTACATTGTGGAATGGTGTAGCTAGAATTTCGTTGGTTCCAAAAACGTGTTTTGCATTGCCTTCCTTTCAAAAATTTATATGTAATATGAGTATATATTTTTTTAATATGTTGTTAATATATTTTTTTTATATTTAAAATGTTGAACTATTTACTTTTTTTTTTAAATTGGTTAATTATATATTTAAATTTTATTTATTTGAGATTGTTGTTGCATTGAATTAGACTTAATTTTTTATTTAAGATTTGAAAATTATTTACTGTGTCAAAGTTTAATCCTAATTAGCCTTAGCATTGGTAGAAATAAATAGGAATCATAAATTAATTTTTAGCCAATGTTCTAAAATTTGAACCACAAATCTACGCTACATTTTAAACATTTAGTATATAAGGTTGTCTGAGTGGTCAGTGGAATGAAGTAAGGTTGACCTATTGACTTTTAGACTAAGAAATGCCTAGAGTCATATGCACAACAACAAAATTAAGGTCTTGTACAAAATTTGAACCACAATGTTGTACAAAATTTGAAGCACAAGGTTGTGTGAATGTGAATGAAGTAAGGTCTACCTATTCACTTTTAGACTAGGAAATACCTACAGTCATGCACAACAACAAAATTAACGTCTATACAATGCAGAAGACTATAAAAAAGACCATAAATCCACAATGTCTACCTTAAGATTCATTCCACAAATTTCGGATACTTAATTTTAATTATTAATAATGTGATGAATTTCATTTTTATTTTAAAATATTATAGAATTAATATATAATGATATCTCGTAAAGGAATAACTTTTTAACCAATATATAGTTATTTATCATTGATTAATAGTTTGATGTTTTGAAAAATACGAAAGTTAACAACTTTAAACTACAAAAATATAAAGCAATATATATATATATATATATATATATATATATATATATATATATATATATATATATATATATATATATATATATATTGCAAAAAACTTATTAAAAATAAAATGATAGTTAGGAGCTCTTGAAGAAGCATCACTATATATAAACCTCTGAAAGTATAACCATCTTATCAAATTTATCCAATCTTGGGGGGGTTCTGTGAGATTACCAGTGATTGAAGAATTGATTCATAGCAGCCATGGTGTTCTTATTTCCAAAGCTTCAGCCCATTAAGCTCATATCATTATGGTTCCTTCTACTTGTAATGGCAACTTCTCTCCATGCAACACTGTCTTCCTCACTCTCACTTCAATACACAGAAGCCAACGCTTTGTTGAAGTGGAAAG